>NC_133620.1:196925767-197225767 GCF_048593235.1 Sminthopsis crassicaudata | reverse complement strand
ATACACACATGCAACTAGTGTATCAGTAGCATGACTTGAACAGGTTTCTCATTCTGTCTCTTTCTCTGTTTGTTTTTTCTCTTTCTCTGTCTCTGTGTCTGTTATGATATGTGTGTATATATATATATATATATATATATATACACACATACATAGGTGATGGATTTATGTTTCAAGGTCATGACCACCCTATGTTATAAATCAAAAGAAAGGGGGAAATGTTAGGTTCTTACTAAGTGCTAAGTCGGTACTTAACAATTCTCTAGTTCTGGCCTTTAGGGGAGTTTTACCCCTGTGAACTCCTGGGGAGGAGCTTACATGTTTAGGAGGAGCAAGTTCATTGGTAGAAGTAATCTTCCCACAAGCCCTTGCATTACCCCACACCCATTCTCTGGGAGGATAAAAGAGGGAGGCACTCAAGAGATTAAGAGTCTTGTCTGGGCCAGACCTGGGACGGCTCTCTGGAGGAAGAAAGAGTCTCTACTCTAGGTCAGAGTTGGCGGCAGTTGAGACAGCAGATCTCTTCCCAGAGGGCAATCATCGGCAGTTTCTGGAGACAATAGCACATTACATATTGGCGTCCACAATGTGGGGCAAGGACTTTTGCTTATCCTGACAAGGACTTATTCTGAGCCCTTCAGAGGAGCTAGACCAGACCATTGGAATTTGGCGCCCGAACAGGGACAGACACATCCTGATTCCAGTGGAAAAACCTCCGATTCAGATTCCAGTGGAAAAGACTTTCTGACACAGAAATAACCGTGAGTAACAAGGAAACTTCGTTAATGATTAAGTGAGTGTTCTAATAGACAAATAAGGAACTTAACTTGTTAAGGGCTAAACCAGAAATCTTTTATAGCTGAAATGGGGCAGATGTTAGCTAAAGACATTCCCTCAACCTCAGCGGACTCAGCCCCAGCCCCAATCAGGAGTGGTGCTATAAAGAGTATAATTAAGATAATTGAGGAGCAGAGTTTACTTGTAATCTGGGTACAGATTGTTAAACTCTTGGCTGCATTAAGATACACATCCCCTTGGTTCTTAGAGGAAGAAAAAATAGATATAGATAACTGGAAGCTAGTGGGATTTGAAATGAAAGAATTTCACACAAAAACAGGCCCTCGTTCAATTTCTGCAGAGGTATTTTATATCTACAACATAGTTCAATTAGCCTTAAACTATCGAGCTAGTTGTAGGAGAAGAAAAAGTTTTAAAAATGAACAGAGGAGGAAGTTTGAGGAAAAAAGGAAAGATCAAGATCTTGCCCAAGAGCAAGAGGATTTAAATGAGGAATTAGGGTGTGATGACTCTGATTCTCTTGAAGAAGCTTCAACCCCGCCTAGATAGCAGATTATTGACAGGCCCACATCAACTCCACCTTCAGGGGTGGAGAAAGAAGGAGGAGGGGAAGAGGCAGAAACACAAACAGAATCGCCTGTGAAGCAGCCTTTGACAAGATTAGAAAAAGCATTGATTAAGGCTAAGAGAGAAGGACAGGATATAAGTGATTTTATACATGCATATCCTGTGATTGAAGAGATTGACTCTATAGGTCAAAAAAGGAGAAGATATGCACCTTTAGATTTGAATAAAATTAAAGATTTGAAAAAAGGTTGTACCCTTTATGGGGCTACATCGGCTTATGTTAAAATGTTACTAGATAGTTTGTCTTATGAAGTCCTAACCCTGAATGATTGGAAATCCATAACAAGGACATGTTTAGAACCTGGACAAAATCTGTTATGGCTTGCGGAGTTTCATGAATTATGTAAGATCCAAGTCAGATGCAATTTGGAAATAGGAGTTAACACACAATTCACTTTTGAGCACTTAGCTGGTGAAGGTCAGTATGGAGAGAATTCAGAACAGATTAATTATACCATGATAGTGTATGAGCAAATTTCTAAGGCTGCAATAAAAGCTTGGGGTTCCCTCCCCGGACAGAAAGATCAGGGAGAGGATTTCACCAAAATAGAGCAAGGTCCCAATGAGCCTTTTGTGGATTTTGTGAGATGTTTGTAAACTGCTGTCAAAAGAACTATTGGAGAAAATGCAGCTATAGAAATAATGATCAGACATATGGCTAAGGAAAATGCCAATGAGATTTGCAAAAGAATTATATGGGGATTAGACAAAGATGCTCCTTTAGAAGAGATCATAAGACAATGTTCCACAGTGGGAACAAATGCTTTTTACACCCGGACTATTATGAACATGGAAAGACAGGGTCCCTCCTGGCAAGGGACTTCTAGAGAAACTCAGCAATGTTTTCAACATGGAAAAATTGGACATCTAAGAGCTCAGTGTAGATATGGAGATAGAGTGAGAAGACAGAATGAGAGAAGACCTAAAACTCCATGTCCAAAATGTCATAAGAGTCTCCACTGGGCCTCCAAATGTAGATTGACCCAGGGAAATGAGAGGCAGGGCCCAGCTCCTCCTAAACATGTAAGCTCCTCCCCAGGAGTTCACAGGGGTAAAACTCCCCTAAAGGCCAGAACTAGAGAATTGTTAAGTACCGACTTAGCACTTAGTAAGAACCTAACACATAGGTATATATATATATATATATATATATATATATATATATATATATATATGTATATCTACATACATATTTTTACTTTTTTTAAAGGACACATTTCTGAACCAGAAAACAGACAAGAAGTAGCAGCCCTCACTCTCTTCCCCTTGCCTTGCTTTAGCCAGGTCCAATCAATGATCACTTCTACATACATCCTTTAATTCTGCTAAGGACTGAATATTCCTGATCTAGTCTTATTTTTCATAAACTCTTGTGGTTTTTTGCATTTCCTCGGTTTAGAACATGAGGGCACAGGGCAGCTCTGGAAGTCACTTGGGAAGAGTGACTTTTCCTAAGCCAGAGCTGGGAATCCAAGCTTCCTGGCTACTGTTGGAGTTTTCTCTAAGTAGAGACACAATATCACAAAATATTCATTAAACTTTCAAAGGCAAAATTACAACAAAATTCTTCCTTTAAATCTATCTTACACTGTCCACTTAACATAAAGACACTTAGTGTTATACACACACGTTTAGATCAGACTTGTGATTTTGTTGCCTTAAAGAACTGACAATCAGGAAACTCAACCAATGCAAATTGGCACCTGATCTGCAACTTAATGAGCAATTAGGTGATGTAATGGATAAAGTTCCAGGCCTGGAAGCAGGAAGACTCATTCCTGAGTTCAAATCAAGCCTCAAGCACTTACTAGCTGTGTGATTCTGGGCAAGTAACTTAAAGCTGTGTGCCTCAGTTTCCTCATCTGTAAAATGAGTTGGAGAAGGAAATGACAAACTATTTCTTCGTCTTTGCCAGGAAAACTGAAAATGGGATCATGAAGGGTCAGTCACAACTGAAATGACTGAACAACAACCATAACTCTCTTTAAATTAAAGAGTTGCCTGTTCACTAAGAAGTTAAGTGACATGCCCAAAGTCATACAACCAGTGTGTGTCAGAAGCAAAACTTGAATAGGGCTCTTCCTTACTCTGAGACCAGCTCTGTCTTTGCTTCTTCTCACTGTTTGTCATACTGACAATCTACATTTAAAAAAAAAAAAAGAAAAAAATTTGCATGCTTTTGTGCTCATCACAGTCAAATAGTAATAATTATTTATAATTATTTATATCAAAGAGATTATTGTCCTCCATATAATGGGGAGGATTGAAGGAATCAAGGGCTGAAGGTCAGCCTTCTCTGAAATAGAATACAGACAGTTCCCAGCTGAGGGAAATAATAAGTCCAAGTTTTACCTTAGAATTCCCACATAATCCCCCACTGGGGTTACATTTCAGACTTCTACCTACTAATAAAAGGTAGCTTTAGGGGACTGTCCCTAAAGCCTAAGGGAGAAAAGCTGATTAAAGAAAAGGGAAACAGTATGATTGCCAGCTGCCACAATCCTAAACATCTGGAAAGACAGTCTCCTAGGGCTGCTTCATTTTGGTGGTTCAGAAAATCTCTATCTACCTTTGGTCTTATATTCAACAAGGGAGAGAGAAGGGTGAAGAAATAAACTTTGGAAATAATTTTTAAATTAATTTTTAGCAAGTTCATTGATTTTTTTCTGAGCCTACTAAATATGCTAGAGACCCAAAGACTTAAGTGAAATTTTGAAGAACTGTGCTCATGTGACTTCACCTTCTTTTAATAATGGTACTAATTTTATTAACATTTAATAAGAACCTGGAGGCAATGGTACACAGACCACTGGGGGCTGGAGTCAGAAGAACCAAATTCAAATTCAGTCTCGGATACTTAGTAATTACTTAGTACTAAGTACACTTAAGCTCTATTTACCTTAATCTACTGAAGAAGGAAATGGCAAGCCACTTGAGTATCTTTTCTAAAACAATCCCATGGACAACATTGGTATTTTGTGGTCCATGAGATCATGAAGAGCCAGGCATAACCAAAATAAGTACCTATAAAAGGAAGATTTGGCTTAGAGCCAATGAATAGAATATTCCAATAGACTTAGATTCCAGCCTCATCCCTCTTCCCCCTTTAACACATACTACTGGCTTCTTAATATTTCAAGAGTTCCAGACAAGTGGTATTGAAGAGGGAACCCCCAAACTCTGAAAATCCTTAAAGGAGAAAATCTTCAACTCTGCCTCAGTGAGAGGACTCCATCCCAAAACACAAACAGCTTCATCTTTGTTATCTGGGTGGGGCCGGCTCAGTCCTGAAACCCATGGAATTCAATTCAAATTCTAGCTCTAGCTGAAACCCATGGAGGAGTCAACCTGGGACTCCACCCATGAGCCCTCTTCAGCTTGTAGCCAAAGCCCCCTATTATAAAAGAGCCAAACTAAAACCTTTTCTCTGCAAAGGTTCCAAACATGCTAGCCCATGCTTGGCACCCCAAGGAACTTCTGTCCACTGGAATACTGTTTCTGCTCTCTTCTCTTTACCCTCACCTATTTCCTTAACC
The DNA here is from genome assembly GCF_048593235.1 of Sminthopsis crassicaudata. Lineage (NCBI taxonomy): Eukaryota > Metazoa > Chordata > Mammalia > Dasyuromorphia > Dasyuridae > Sminthopsis > Sminthopsis crassicaudata. Next base: position 197,220,806 of record NC_133620.1, on the reverse strand, counting down.
AGACTTTAACCTTACTTCCAATCCCCATAATAAATCTCTTTATCAATCTAGGTTTTCGGATCTGTAAATTCCTTTATAGAGGATCTCTGTGATGCCAGAAAGGGAATCCTCAGAACTCCCTACCCTAGCGCTGCCACTAGAACTTATTTAATTCCCCGACCACCAGAAACCCTAATTTCATTTGAGTACCCCAAATCTAAACCTCATCAGTATCAAACTTTAATAGAAATAGGGCCTCAAAAATCGTAGGGCATCTCTGGGGCTGCATATTAACTTAGAAAATCACATGTTAACATTATCTATGTTTTATATTTTTATTTATTTTGTTAAATATTTCCCAGTAACTATGAGTTATCTACCTCTGCTCTAAAAAGGAAGATTATAAGTTTCAGAGAAATTTATGAGGAGCACTGGCAACAATGGAAGAATGAGTTTGGCTCCTTTTCCTCAATATGCATCCACTCTGTCAGAGCACTTTCTTTGTACTTGGGAGAGATCTACAGATAGTCGGTGCCCCTCCATTCCACATCACCAGGTGCTTATAGAAGCAATCCCATTAACCACCTACATGGTCCTCTACAAGTGATCCTATGGTTAACCCTTCATCAGAAGTTATGAGTGGTACCTGATATTACTAATGGAACTACAAGTGGAATCAAGGACATTTTTGTGGAAGAGGACCTACTTGAACTGGAATTTAAAGGATGAATAGGAATTTAACAGGTGAAGAAGGGAAAAAGAGATATTCCAAGCATGGGGAAACCAGATCATTGATAAAACATAGAGGCATTGGGGCAGCTAGGTGGCGCAGTGGATAGAGCACGAGCCTGAAATCAGGAGGACCTGAGGTCAAATCTGGTCTCAGACACTTAATACTTCCTAGCTGTGTGACCCTGGACAAGTCACTTAACCCCAGCCTCAGGGAAAAAAGAAAAACAAAAAAACAAAAAACATAGATGCATTAAAACACATAATTTGTTCAGGAGAGAGCAATTCAGACTATAGAGTTGGTGGACAGGAATAATGTACATTAAATAAGCTATAAAGCTAGAAAGGTAAGGCTAGATTGTACTGAGTCTTGAATGTTACTCATTAGACACAAGGGATTTTCCAAAAAAAAGTGATTTTCATTGAGAATAAAGTTGTTCTTGTCAGGGATTAGAACTAAGCACTAAAAAGAGGGCTCACAACCTGGGATGGAAACTTGAGAGATAAGAGTTTAGAAGAAATGTGTTAAGTTCCCAGTTTTAGAAAAGAACTCAGAGGTTATCTAGTCAAGCTTCATTTTACAAGTGAGGAAACTGGAACAAGGATGGAAGAGGGAGAGTAGAGAGAAATGATTTGTGCAACATTACAAAGCAAATAACTGACAGATTCTTAATTTGAATCCAGACCCTTTAACTCCCAAAACAGCGATCTTTTCACTATGCTGTGTCACTCCAAGATTGGAGTATTTTTGCTTGTTATATTTTTTAAATTATAGCTGACTCTTCATGATTCCATTTTGGTGTTTTCTTGGTAAAGATACTAGAACGATTTGCCATTTCCTTCTTATTTTTCAGATGACAAACTGAGGCAAACAGGGTTAAGAGACTTGTCCAAAGTCATACAATAGTATTTGAAGACAGATTTGAACTCAAAAAAGGTGTCTTCCTGTTTCCAAGTTTAGTGTTCTATCTACTATACCACTTAATTGTCCTAAAGCTGGGACATCCTGGTTAGAAACTAGTTCAAGATGCCAAAAAGGAGTAAAACAAACAGTCCTAGAATCGAGCTAGTAGCAGAATGAATAGATGGCATATCAACTAAACCAGATTCAGAATCCAAAGCTATGGGAACAAGTGGGAATAATGGTAAAGCCAGGAGTGGGAAACAGTACATGTTCACACTGGGATCAACCAGGAGGTGCTGAGGCTCTCTCTGGTTTTTTCTAAGAACCAATTTAGCATCACCTTGTCAATCTTGTCCTCATCAAATCAAAAGGACCACACCCTAGTTAGCTAGACTCTACCTTTTCCTGGCTTTATCCTTATTTCAACTTGTATTCACATCTATGGATGACAACTCTGGTTTTGACTGACTGCTCATCTATTCATTCTGCTAACAACTTTGTCCTTAATGTTACTCTTGCCTGGAATCTTATTTCTCTAGCTAACCTTAACATTCTTTTCTTGGAACCAACATGGGACAGTGACAAGGGCACTCCTTTAGGAGTTAGAGGTCCTTATTTCAAATTCTGTCTTCAATCTTTATTTTTTCAACCAACAAAAATAAAATTTCCCCTCCAATCCCCCAATCTTCATCACTGTAAGAAATACACAGACAGAGAAACAGAGACACAGGAAGACAAGAGTTTCGGAGAAAGAAGGAAGGAAGGGAGGGATGGAGGGAGGGAGGAAGGAAAGAAGATAAAATCCTTGTAACAGATAGATATGCAGGATCAAGCAAAACAATTTCCACATTGGTCATATCAAAATATATATATATATATATATATATATATATATATATATATATATATATATATATATATCTTTCGTTCTGCTCCATGAGTCCATTTTCTTTCTTAGGAGGTGGGGTTCCTCTGGAACATAGTTGATTGAAGCATTAATCAGAGTTCTTAAAAGTCTTCAAAGTTGTTTCTTTTTAGAGTGTTGAAATTATTCTCCTTATTCTTCTCATTTTATGTTGCATCAGTTTATATATCTTTCCAAATTTCATTGAAACCATCTTTTTCATCCTTTCTTGTGGACATAATGGCATTTCATTATATTCAAATAATGTAATTTATTTAGGCATACCTTAAATTGAAGGGCATCCCTTCAGTTTCCGATTCTTTGTAATTACAAAAATAACCACTGCAAATGTTATTGTACAATTAGATCCTTTTCCTCTTTCTCTGATCTTTTTGGGGATCTAAGCCTGCTAGTGGTATCACTGGTACCTCCAGTGTAAACTTGGGTAAATCATTTCAATTCTTTGTACCTCAATTCCCTTATGAATAAATGAATGAATAAAATATTTATAAAGTGCTAACTATGTGCAAAGCACTGTAAGCTAGGCATTAATTGGCAATGTGCCTCTGAGCAAGTAATCTAAATGAATTTGCCTCAGTTTCCTCAACTGTAAAATTGGGATAGCAATATCACCCACCTCCCAGGGTTGTTGTAATGCAATGAGATTATATTTGTAAAGTGCTTAGCACAGTGCTTGGGTACACAGTAGACCATTATAGATGCTTATTTCCCTCCTTCTTAGATGGCCTCAGAAATACCTTCCAGCTCTAAGTCTGGGATCCTCTGGTTCTGATTCTACACACTTTCATTTATGATTCTTCCCATTATTTCTATTTATAATAAGAGATATTATCTTAAAACTACAAATCAGATAAAATGGCCAAATAGACAAAACACCTAGACCTGCATAAATTCCATTCTTTATTAAAAATACAGAAATAATTCTTACAGTAATAACAGAAAATATTGCCTTTTTGTAGAACATAAAGGTGAAGATTTGGGATCCTTACATTTAATCAAACCTGGGTCCCCATGACACAAGATTGGAACATACCACCTCAAAAGAAAACTTAGACAATTTAAAAAAAAAGTAGTAACAGTAGTAACTCATTTAATTCACGCTCTTACATCTGGGCACAATACGCCTCTAGCAGTGACTGTACAAGTAAGTATACATTGGAAACATTCCTCTAAATAAATACAAAAATTTACTCAAAGAATACAAATATTATAAATGGAAAAAAATGAAACACAACAAAAAACAATGAAGAATAAAAAATACATCTTGACATAATGCCTGATGCAGGATAGATGATTTCTTATAATATGGTACATTATTAAAATGAAAATAGCCAGTGATGATCACCCAGGAATATATTACCTTTTGGGGTCTGTCTGTTTGTACCAGTGAGAGATTTGTGTATGGATGTCTCTAAGAATACTGCTGTATGCTCACCCATATAACCATGGATAACAAGGATGCTGCTCTTGATGGGAACAGTGTGTGGAACTGTCACATCTTAAATACATGTTCTCAGTCCTTTCTGCATGTGGGTTTGTCTTGGTTTTATAAGTAAGAGAACCATAGCCACAATGCCTTTATCAGATGGTTTTCTCAGGATGAACCAAACTTATCTCCCCATAATCACCTCCAAATAAGTGGGAAACATTTGCATTTGAGCCATTTATCTTCTATATTCATATTTGTCAAACTGAATTTAACACAGAGATACTTAGTGTGATTTCCCATGTATACTATGATTTCATAAGAATGCTTCACAGGAAAAGACAGTTGTTCCAATGGAGAAAAACATTATCTTGTTCCCAAAGAGTAAAAAGTCAGTAGTTGCCTAACTTTTCCAGATGGTGATTTTTACTGTATTTTTACTCCAATGTGAATTTTCAGGTCATTCATTTTTTTTCCCCACAAAATTCTGGATTCAGATCTTGCCTCAGACATATATTGACTATGAGACTCTGGGAAAATCCCTCAATGTCTCAGTGCTCTATGCAACTATCTATGATTATAAATTGTAGAAAACACACTAACCTTCCTCGATAAAAGAAGTGTCCTCATTGAAGAGTTCCCTATATCAGAGAAATCACAGACGCAGTCCCCATTCCTTTTTTTTCTTTTTCTTTTTTTTTTTTTCCTTTTTTTTTTTTTTTTTTTTTTTGCTGAGGCAATTGGGGTTAAATGACTTGCCCAGGGTCACACAACTAGGATGTGTTAAGTGTCTGAGGCCAGATTTGAACTCAGGTCCTTCTGACTTCAGCCATCTAATTGCCTCTCCCCATTCCTATTCTTATCAAAATCCTGCTTTGCAAAAATCAGTTGTTATTTAAAAATAACAAAAGACCTAAAGTCTTATCCCATAAGCTCTAAGATATGGTTCCTTGGGCATTTCTGAACTGAGCCTGAAGTTGGAGGAATGCTCCTGCACTGTAACAAGTCTATACCATAGAGAATCATCCCCATAATTAGAGATTTTGCAATAGCACACAGTAAGATCCTTGTCATCCAGGGACCTTCTAATTGCTAACAGTATACAGACTTATGTCAGGCTGCCTTTCTATTGGACCCTCAGGCCTAAAACACACACACACACACACACACACACACACACACACACACACACACTCAGAGAGAGAGAGAGAGAGAGAGAGAGAGAGAGAGACAATTGCTTTGAAAAAATAAGTATCAGCACCAACATAAGTAGATTGAGCTACAATGACACCTTGCTAAAGCAACAAAGAGAATGACTGACCTAGTTCTTTTCTTTCCAGGACAAGGAAAGATCTAATTGTCACCCTGCCGTGTAGTCGTTTCTTAGAGTGCACAGTTTAAAGAAATGATTATGAGGAGGAAGAGGTACAGTTGTAAAACTCCTTGGTGGACAGAGAGCAGGAAAGTCCATTGGGTGTGGCTGCCATCTTGGACTAAAGGGACAAAAAGGTGGAGATGAGCTTTTTAGTTGAATACAAGCATCTGACAATACCACTATTGGCTTACAAAGCAGAAGACGTAACATTTCAGGCCACAGTGCTCAGAATCTTAGTGAAAAGTTTCTATACTTAAAAAGAGCTTTGTCTGCCAACTATGATGTTCTAGGTTTCATGGGCACAGAAAATACAAAATAAAATAATCTACAAATGCACTTAAAGTTTAATATCTCTCTATAGTGGGATTTGGGAGGGGATATGTGATCCATAAAGTGACATAATTCAGCCCATTATTCAACACAAGATTAATAGATTTGCTATGTAAAAACTAGGCAAAAAATTCCAAAGTACCTGCAGTATTTAATGGGGAAAAAATGGTGTATTGACCAGAGGGAGTAAATATAAGGACCCCCAGGATAACTTTCCTGATGCCTATCGGTTCCTTCTCTGAAGCCTGTAGTTAGAGAATCACCTGGGGAGGAACAAAAGGTTGTGAAGTGCTCAGAGTCCTACAGGCAATGGATTCAGAGAATTGAACCCATCTCCTAGACTCTGAATTCAACTCTCTATCCCCTAACAACTCTCAGCAAATTAAATACATAGTTAATATTCTTTAACTTAATATTCTTTTAACTTCTTTTAAGCTAAAATATTTTTAATATAAACAACGGAACAAAAAACTACCCTTTCTCCCATCCCTCAGCATTCCCAAACACTCCCTCCCATATATATATACACACACATTTTCTTTCTTCAGTGAAAATTAACTTTGATATGTAGAAGAAATCTAAGGACATCTCGGTTAATACTTGGTTCAGACCCTTTTTTTGAAGTGTCAGTTTCCCAGCAGGATTTAAATCATCCAGGCTTTCCTTCTCTGGGAAACTATCACTTAATCAACTTCAAGGGGATATGATGGTGGGAGGATTGGGCAAACGGGTGGGATATAAAGGTCTCCTTTCTTGGACACACCATGAAACCCACTATTGAACAAGCCTTATTGGCAGTAGTGAAATCATAAGAACAAAAACCAGACAAATTAAAAAAAAAAAAAAAAAAAAGACAAATGCTACTGAGACAAGTGATCTTTTCACTCTACTACATGAGCCAGCTACTGACTTGACTCTCATACCCTGCCTTTACCCAAACCATTCCCTGATTTCTACTTAAGTGGTAGCCACTAGTGGTTCTTTTTTAATTGGGCAGTATGGTAGAGTGGAAAAGGTACTGAGCTTGAAAGATGGAAAACTAGGTACAAAGCCTAGTTCTATCCCTTTTTAGTTGTGTGACTGGGCAACCATCTTAACTAACTTCTTTGAGCTTCATTTTCTTCCACTGTGAAATGGTAATAATACTGCTTGTGTTATCTACTTCAGTCAATCAATGAACAATTATTAAGCGCCTACTATGTGCCAGGCACTGTGCTAAGTTCTGAGTATGCAAAAAGAGGCAAAAGATAGTTCCTGTCTTCAAGGAATTTACAGTTTAATTTGGGAAACAACATGCAAATAAATACATATAAATTCTTTTTTATCCTGTAAATAGAAAATAATTAACAAAGGGAAGGCACTAGGATTAAGAAGGGTTGGGAAAAGCTTTTTGTAAAAATTGGATTTTTGTTATTCAGGTGTTCCTGTCCAATTCTTCATGACCCCATGACAATACTATCCCTAGGTCTTTTCTTGACAAAGATATTGGAATTTCTTACTCCAATGGATTATGGCTGGGACTTAAAAGAAGCCAATGTCAGATAAGGAAAGTGTTTTATAAACTACAAAATGCTCTATGAATGGGAATTGTTGGCATCTATGGCATCTCTAGAAGACAGATTACCATGTGCCTCCAAAGGGGTAGGTAGCATATCTTGGAGGATGGAGCCATAATTAGGAATTTTTGCCATTGGTTAATATTCAATAGGCAATGAATGGCATAGGGATCAGTGTGACTATAGGTGCCCTCATGCAGGGAAAGGCTTTGGCCATTTCCCAAAATCTGTGTCTTACCCCTTGAGGGTTGGAGGATAAGATAGGCCCCAAGATAGGGGTAGCAAAGTAATGAGGTCTTGGTTGCCTGAGGATGGTAGGAAATTGCTTTCCCCCAGGAAGGAAATATCCTGTCATCCTCAACCTCTAGATGCTGAACTTTGAACCAAAGTCTGATTCCCCTTGGATAAGTTAAAGCTTTCCCCATGGCAGAGTACAAGCTGTAGGCTTAGGATAACTTGTTCATGTTTCCCTACAAGTATGTTTCCTGTGTTTGGTAAATGAAAAATTCAGCCAACCAATTTTCAATGAAGAGAAGGATGAATTAAAAGAAAACAAAAGGCTGAAGGCAAAGAAATAATCTCTTGGGTCAAAATGAGGAAAAGATGTGAAACCCCAAGGAATTTGAATGGAAAGAGAATTAGAACTTGCAGATGACATAATGAAGTAGAGAAGGGGAAGGCCCTTGATAATTTGGCTTCAGTCCCTCAAGTTGAAGTCATTTGTTGATCACTTTGGACATCATGAAAAAAAGATAAGGTTCCATTACTTTTAAAAGTTGGATCTCAGAAGCCATCTAGTCAATACCCCCATTTTACAGATGAGGTAACTGAGGCCCAGAGAGTGATTTCTATAAGGTCACACAATCAGATCTCCTCACTCTAAGACAGCAGCCTTTCTAACAAAGCAAAGGAGGTTTAATGAGATGTTGAAGAAAAGAAAATTCCAACTTTAGGGTTCTAGCACTAGATATGTGACTGTAATTGGGCTTCTTTATATATGCATTGAACTGTTCCAGGGAAAAACACCAGCGACCATAAAATAATCAAACTTATAAAAAAAATCCACATTTTATCTGATAAAAATGATTTATTCTTCCAAGTATTCACCTTGGGAGTTGATATAATTATTTTAATGAGGCTTCCATAACCCTAATATTTGAGCCAGTTTGCAAGGGAATAAGTCTTATCACTTTACTATAGCCATAGTTCATTATTGACCCAAATTGAGAGCACCCAGCTTTATTCTTAATCATCAGACGTTTTGCCCATTACCAAAAATAAAATCACTCCTCTAAGGACAAATATTTCCTTCCACTAGATATACAGATAAATTGCCTCAGGCTCTATTGGCTCAGGCCAATTCCCAAAAAGAATTTCTAAGATAATTTTAGAAAAAAATAAGGGAGTGGATCTTTGTTTTCACTAATAGACTTCCCAGGTGACTAAACTCTCTCTACTGATGCAAAGTTGGCACTCTCTTTACCAGTAATAGTTTCAAAGAACTTAAATCAAGAGTCACACACTTCAACCAATGTTTTTGGCCACCTCTCTATCCACTATTTCATGCTGTCTCTTAATAAAGTGGAAAAACTGGGGAGGGAGGAATCTTTATAATTCCAATCTGTATTCTTAAGGACTCTATATATTCTTCTTTGGGGGGAGAAGCAGCATAGATGATGAAAGAGAATAAGAATTGATGCTTTATCATCTATCTCTTGTGATCCACATATCCCCAAGTTTTATATACTACAAAACATAAGGCAGTTGTATTGCACAGTAAGAAATAAAAAGAAAAGCAGTGTACTGGCCACTCTAGCATCAAAGAGACTTATTAGCTGTATGATCTTGGGCAAATCACTTGACATCTGTTTTCCTTCGTTTCCTCAGCTGAAAAAATAAGGATAATGATAGTATCTATCATGCAAAATTGTTGTGATGATCAAATGAGATAATATTTGTAAAAAGCAGAATGAATTTGGACACACAGAGTCTTTTGAAATTGAAATAGCTGTTGTGAGGGAGGGAAGTATTCCAGGTTCTAAAGTGGTGGGAAAGAAGATATTGCTTAGTCCTAGCAATCTGCTTTTGATAAGGAGGTATATGAGGTAAAATTAAAATTGAGCTGAGATCAGCCTCACCATATAGGCTCAGTCTTATGCGTCAGAAGACTACATTCACTCTTGTGATGTATCTTCAGGCCAGTCAAAATTCAAACCCCTTCAAGAAAGAACATGAGTAAAGGGAAAGGGAGAAAGTTGTTCAGCCAATCCTCTCAGTGAAAGACATGGGCAATCTCCTTCAGATTGAGAAAGAGTCACCTCTACAAAATCACTAAATCGTTTTCTTCTTTCCTTATAATTTCCTTACTTGATTCAAAGAGACTGCATCATGAGAAATTCCCAGCTTCTGATTCCATTTCCAAATGGAAGGGGTTATGTGATAGTGCTACTTTGGACCAAAGATGAAACTTGGGAGCTATTTTTAAAAAGCAAAAAACAAAGAAGCAAACAAACAAAAACACCCAATAGAACAAGAGAAAACTAATAGTGGCTTCTTTCTGGGAAAAATATATATATAAGACTGGCAGTTTTGCCAAACTTTAGATGTTTACAGAAGGCACTTAACCCATATTTGGCTAGTAACTGAGCAATCTACATATTTCATTACTTTATTTGTAAAAAACCTGGTTGCTGCATCAGATCTCCCCAGCTTTTTCTAAATAAAGAGAACAGTGCTCTGAAAAAGTGGATGCAACTCTTCACCACTCCCTTCTACTCTATATTCTACATTTTTCAAGCTTTTGTAACAAATATAGCCTAACTTGGGTTATCTATTCACAGATACTCGAAAGAGCAGGCTTAAGCTTCTATTGTCAATTACAATAATTGATTTCTTCAAACTAAGTTGGTTATTTAATTAGTGAAGGCAGTTAGAAGAGATTGAGTTTCCTTCAACATTTTCTAATGTAATAACAGTTGTAATCAAAGCATAAAATTGTGCAGATTTGTAAACCCAAATGCACATACTCATATGTTTATGTGCTTATAGGCAGCTTTATAGCTAGGCTTTAAAAAGTCTCTTGGTTGCCCCCAATTTTTTATGAGCTCACAAAATTTTCACTGCCTTTTTTTTTTCCATGACAGGGATGCTACATCTGATGGTAGAGATCTGTTCACATTTCAATTTTTATTGAAAGCTTTCCTTTGGAAAAGCAAGAGTATACTCTTGGAGACTGAATCTTGCATCTGTTGGCAATCATTAAGTCATATGGATTAATTGTAGGCTTAGCTGCTAACAGTTGACAAATCCAACTCCATTTGCAATGGCCCTACAGCAGAAATTCCAAAAATTCATGATGTTTAGTATGGATCTCCATCATGACTCATACACAAAAATGTCATGATATTCACGAGAAAGAACTTTCTAACAGCAATAGCTATAAAATAGTGGCCAAGTTGTCCTGTAAAATAGTGAACTCCTTGCTGTGTAAGTGGTCAAGCAAAGACTGAATTACTCATTAGGGATGGTAGAGAGGGGATTCAATTTTGGATAGGTCAACTTCTAAAGGAGCTTAACATTTTAAGATTCTGAGGCAGCTAGGTGGATAATGGATAGAATGGATAGAACATTAGGTTTATAATCAGGAAGACCACAGAAGATACTTATTAGTTGTAGAATTCTGAACAATCAATTAACCTGTTTCCTTTAGTTTTCTCTATTATGGAATTGGATCAATAATAGCATTTACCTCTTAGGGTTATTGTAAGGATGAAATGAGATAGTTGTAAAATGTTTAGCACCATTCCTGGCACATATTAGGCGTTTAATAAATGCTTGTTTCCTTCCTTCTTTCCTTTCCATGATTCTGTGATTTATAGTAGAGAAATGAGTTTCAACTCAAGATAGTTTACTTTAATTAATAGTCAGTAGGGATCAGTTATCTCATTAGGATGCTCCAGGTTATGGAGCAGCAAAGGAGTAATTATCATCTTTATGATGAATTCCTTATAACAGGTGTGGGCAAGTAACAGGACCCTTATTCATATACTCTTTCTCTAAGAATCAGTTTATCCAGCTAAAATGAAACAAACAATTACCCAATAAATATGGATAAAAGCATATATTTGTATCATTCAAGCAGCAAAATTTTTGCTTTTGCTAACATGGTTTGGCTGCCCAGACAATAATACAACCATCTCTTTAGCAGGGCTGATTTATCCTAATTTTCTGCCTCCAACTTCCTTGGTTTATTTTTTGTGATTTGAAAACTCCCAGTGTGAAAACTCTCCTTATCAATGCTGATCAGTAACTCTTTAGTAATTTATGATCTTAAAAGAGTTGTCTGGCACACTGAGAAATTAACTCACAGGGGCACAGAGCTAGTTGGTTGGTGGTTGGTTGTAGGATGCTTGAAGTCCTTCATTCTTGAAGAGGACCAATATGTATCAAATGAAGGACTTGAATCCAGATTTTCCTGACTTCAAAACCACCCCACTAGGTATCTATGCTGTACTGTATCTGACACTGTAAAATTATATATATGAGTGTGTGTGTGTGTGTGTGTGTGTGTGTGTATTAATGTACTAACCATGAGGAATTGTCTCTTCTATAGAAAAACTAGGCAATGCATACAAGAAAGCCATCTTATCAACCATAGAAACTAACTCCTTGAGTCCTGTCTAAAATATAAGGAGAGCAAAAAACAAAGCCTCATCTTAAAGTAATAATAAATGTGCCTTTGCTTTATGCTGATCCTGAGTCAAAGAAGGTTCTTGGAGTGATGGTGTGCCAGGGTGAGAGTGATTCTTTCATGTAACGTGTATGTGAAGTACATGTGTGATAATACCGCTGCAACCACAAAAGAATTTACCACAGGAAGCTTCACAGCTGCTGCTGATTAGCATTAGAGCAAATTACACAAAGCAAATTGTTAGCAGACATGTTTCCATAATATTTAACTGGTGGCAATGAATCAATGTGAATCCTTTTCTAGTCAATGCTGGATTTCCAAAGAATCAATCTCCAACTATCCATGAAGGAATTGTGGATCAGGGAACTGCTCAACCGTTGTGAGGAATGGGATCTAGGGATTGCCTAGTGCTTCCTCCTCTAATAATCTTGTTGGATTAGAGTGATCTATATAAGTACGAGAGGTTGACTCAGACAAAACTGACACCTGATTTGATATCTTAAAAAAGGAAACACTGGATAGTTCACAGCTTTGACCATCATATTCATCTATTGAGGTGGTCTGTCTGTATAAGTGTAAACAGTACCATCTGGAGTATAGGTATCTGTATGCTTGTGATAAAATGATATTAAAACCAATTGGAAAAAATAGCACATTTTGTCAATTTGACATTCTGTGAAAAAAAGAAGTTAATAATATATTCACATTATTTGACCCAGCACTACTAGACAGTAATAAGTCAAAGATATAAGGCCTTATATCCATCCATCCATCCATTTTTCTATCTGTCTGTAATGCATTTGTGTGTTTGTATGGATATATATATATATTTGTGTGTAGGTATATTTATATATATTGCATATATATGTATATTGTGTGTTTGTATATAGGTATATATGTGTATGTATATATGCACACATATTTAGATATACATATGAACATACATGTGTATATGTGTATGCCTGCATGTATATGTATATAGAGGTGAATGAATAAATACACTATATATACATATATTTGTGTGTTTCATATATATGCACATTTGTGTGTGTGTGTATGTGTGTGTGTATGTGTGTGTGTGTATTCCCCAAAAAGTTTATAGCAGCATTTTTTATATGTGAGAGAAAAAAATTAATTGGAAAAGAGGCAAAAGGAATCAGGGAGTATTTCTTAAAGTCTGGAAGATCTGTGTTCAAGTCCTAATTCTGATACATACTAGCTAGCTTCTCAATTGGCAAATTATAATATTTCTGAAAGTCTCAGGAAATTTTTTAAAGCTATAAATTATGGACATTTCCATGAGTGTGGAGAATTTTCTCACTGGTGGTTCTTCACATGGATAGCATCACATATTCAAATAAGCAACAACAAAAACAGTAAGTAAGGTGGGTATCCATCTATTAAGTGGAATGACTAAAGTATATGAATATAATAGAATATTATTATACCATGAAAATGAAAAAAATATGAGAAACTCAGAGAAACCTGGGAAGATTTGTAGGAAGTGAAACAAAGCAAAGAAAGCAGAACCATGAGAATAACATGTATGATAATTATAATGCAAAATAAAATAACACCGTAAGTCAACTGAACCCAAATTAAATGCAATGACCAGAACTGATTTCCAGAGAACAGATAACAAAAAAGACCTCCTCCTTCTCAATTGGGAAAGGGACTATGGGTGATGGATGTGGAATATTCTGATTGGCACGGTCATCATGTGGGATAGTTGATTTGGATACTACCATTAACTACCTAAGTAACTATGAGCAGTTTCTGACATCTTCACTTGTGTGATAGAGGTAGACTAGATAATCTCCAAGCACTCTTCCAGTTCTAAATTCTATTATTTGACAATCAGAGTGATAACAATACAGGAGAGTTTTATAATTAGAGGAATTGAGCTTAAATGTTGTCTCACATACTAGCTATGTGATCCTGGGCAAATAGCTATACCTCTGACCCTCGTTTTCTTTATCCACAAAACAGGAGGATAGGGCCCCTTCCACACTATCATCCCGTGTCTTCAACCTAAATTCAATATTTCTCTCCAACTCAAGCATCCTTATTTGGTTTTTCTGAGTGATTCATCTATTCTAATTTCCAAATGAAAGGAAAATCATTGGCAGTGCCATTGAAAGGGAGCACTGGGAGATCCTGTGTTCCTGAAAGGGTTTCTTGGACCTTGTATAACTCTTTGTCTACAACCTGTGTGTTCCCTGAGGGAGGCCTGCCCTCCAGAATTCACAATCAGTAAAGTGTGGCTTGCATGATAGCCCCTCTGAGGGCTGCAGAAGCTGGGTAAGGCAAGAAAGGGCTCCAGATTGGAGCATGTCATGGGCCCAGCAGTGCCCCAGTGTGGCTCAATGAAGCCAGGATAGCTAAGGGGAATCCCATAGGTAACCTTTAGGACAAATTCCTTTGACAACATGGTCTTCTAAATAGGTTATTGGATTTGAAATCAGGAAGACCTGGATTCAAATCCCAGCTCCCACTTAGCTATTGGGCAAATCACAGCCATTCAGCCTGAGATTCATCTTCTATAAAATGAAAAAATAAAATGGGAGATGGTGTACTTAGGACTGGCTGGTTGAAAGCTCTTAAAAGCAATCTGCCTCAGCATGGGAAAGGTTAATCTGTAAGCCGGGTGCTCATTTAAAAGCCAAGTAGCTGGTATTTTGAATGCTATTTCCTCAGTCTGTTTCAATAAGAGTTGCTGGAAAAACAGAAAAGGGAGGGGAAAATTCACAGATTTTACCTAAAATCTTTATTAAAAAAAAAAAAAAAGAAGAACATTCACACTTATTAAATATTTAAAATGCCTGAGGCAATAGAAATGTCTCTTGATTCCCTTAAAGTATACAACAGATTCATGCCATTGTTTCAGAAGTCACGTACACACTCACATGCACATACACATGTACACACACACACACACACACACACCTGTTCTAAATAATGCAACAACATATCTTTATTGGTTACAATCTGAAACAAAGGCTACAGAATGAAATACCAAGTAACCTAATTTGTACAAATGTGAGGCCTCCAAACAGGCTCTCATTTGGAAGAGAACGACATCTGTGGTCTGTCTCTATAAAAGCTTGTTCAGTAGAAATAGCCTGACATGTTTTACACAGCAGAGCTATTTAGCCGCCTGGTTTGACAAGACTTTTGAGAGGGGGAAAAATTAATTATAATTGCAATCTTGCTACAACAATTTGGCCTTCTGATTGAATTCCAGTGCAAAAATAGGCTGGGAGGAGTTTGTTCTCTGGTTGGTCTCTTATACACTAGGGGCAGCATCCATTTTATTAGTAATGAAAGCCTGGAAAGTCAAACATTAAATATCCTGGCTTAGGTAGTTTTGGGGATCCAAGGTAAGCCAGCATCTCTGACGGTGTGTGGGATTCCATAGGACAATGTGTTTGATTTTCTTTGAAACTGGAGATAAGCAGAAACATTCTTCTACTGATAAACTAGTATGAGTGCTATTTCACAAGAGTTTTGGACTGATTATTATTTTTTGGAAACTGGTTTGCAGGTGTAGGCAGAGGATGGGGAGGGTGAAGAGAAGTCAGGGGAGAGAAGACCTCAAGAGACTGTGGAGGGATATCAGGGGGATATATATTGAAAGGTATGAAATGAGGTATATGCTTGTGAAAGAGGAATAAAAAAATCATAGTACTATCATCAAGACAATGACACTTATAAGAAACTAGATTGTCTTAGAATTACCCGGCATTTATGTATAGAGTGTTTTTTATATGCACTGAACTGCTTTGACTATGTACAATAGCATTTTAGGGAAATGAATCAATATACAGCAGTGATTATTTAGATTTACCAAACTT
The DNA here is from genome assembly GCF_048593235.1 of Sminthopsis crassicaudata. Taxonomy (NCBI): domain Eukaryota; kingdom Metazoa; phylum Chordata; class Mammalia; order Dasyuromorphia; family Dasyuridae; genus Sminthopsis; species Sminthopsis crassicaudata. The sequence continues at coordinate 197,205,038 of NC_133620.1, read as the reverse complement.
GTTAGGGATGGACTCCCTTCCCAAAAAAGCTTTTATTTTTTGTACCAATCATGGTTAAAAAGTTTTTTTTTTTCATTTCTGGTAAAAGTTAACAGTCACTGAGGCAAAATGAGGTCCATTTGTAAAGTCTAAGCTTCAGGTCATTTTTACAATTGGAAAACTCAAGACTTTCATTGAAGCAAGTTTCTTAAAATTTTTCACCTTCCTTTTCCCTTCTCCATTTTCAAGTCAGTCTTCAGTGAAAGAGCAAGTCATGGTATACAATTATTTCAGACATTCATTCACGAAGCCAATTTCTCCAAGGTTCCCTCATCCATATGGACTTCAGCGTTTTTTCTGGAATTGAGCATTTAATGGTGTTCAAAGAAATCTTGCCTCCATTATAGGTAGCCAATCTGCTATTTAGATTTGTTCTGGCTCTAAAACTCCTAGGAAAACATGGAGTTTGCCATGCTGTAGACTCCTCTACCACTCTGAACACTCTTTGAGAAAGAATATGATCCATTAAGAAAAGATCAAATCACCTTTCTGAAACATTCAAGTTTTTTAACTCAATGAGAGAAAACCAAGAGACAGAGAGGGAGAAAAAAGTGTTCAATCTCCTCCTGTCCTATTAAATTATGGACTATATCATTCTTCTGTTGGACACAGCTGTGAAAGTAGTAGAAAATCAATTTTTTGTATTCCTTCATGGTGGGGAGAGAAAACCTATTTGTAAATTGAATCCAACCCTAAACACCATGTCTGTGTATGTGTTAAAAACTAATGAAATTAACCACAGTTACAACTACAGTCCAGCAAGGATATTTCTAGGTCAATGCTTTCTAGGTCCAGAACTTGGTTCAGAATTTTCATATTTTCCAGTTGACGATATGTGACTCACTCTTTTCTGAGATTTTTTTGTAACAGAATCAAAGAGATCCAAGTAGAAATTGCGACAAAATGGAATATTCTACTAAGTTCAGTATGATAAAAAACAAAATATTTCAATGCGACAAAAATTCTGTTCTTGATACTTGGTTATTTGTCAGCCAGGTTGTCAGCTAGTCAGTCAAAAAAATCAATGAGCTAAAATAGAATTTTTTTTTTTTAGTCTGTTGGCTAGTCAGTTGGTCATCCAACTCAGATAGAAAGCCATTCAGACAGACCATCAATCATCTAGTCACTCAGTCACTCATTTAGGCAGACAGACAAAAAACAGTTACTCAGACAGTCAGTCAGCCAGTTAACAACAATTAGGGAGCATGAAACAGAAGGACTCTCTTTTCCTATTGGTTAGCTACTCAGTTAGACAGATAGGCAGTCAATCAGTTAGCCAGTAATGTTGTCAGCCAGTGAGCCAATAATTACTGAACACAAAACAGCACCACTCTGGGTTTTGGTTTCTTTGCTTTGTTGCATTCTCTGGTTCTGATTATGGATGAGTTGGTTGGGTTATAGCCAAATGTACAGGTCAGGTGGAGTTCAAGAAAACAGCTATTTCCTCACACCAATATTGTCTAAGAGCAATATTGTCAAGTTAAAAATCTTGAAAGTTCATTAAAAGTCTCCCCTCTAGTGGGACAACAAGGTATTTCATCCACTAAGAAATAAATCCTCTTCTCTTCTCTTCTCTTCTCTTCTCTTCTCTTCTCTTCTCTTCTCTTCTCTTCTCTTCTCTTCTCTTCTCTTCTCTTCTCTTCTCTTCTCTTCTCTTCTCTTCTCTTCTCTTCTCTTCTCTTCTCTTCTCTTCTCTTCTCTTCTCTTCTCTTCTCTTCTCTTTTTTTCCCCTCTCATCTCTCTCTCTCTCTCTTTTTGGAAAGCAAAAGAATTCAAGTTTTCCACATAGTGCAAGACAAAGAAGTCATTCTCAGAAGGTATCTCTGAGAGCTGAACCAAACTGACCAACACTGGAAATGTCCTAGGTGTTGTATGTAACACTGGGCAGTGCTGCTGTTGGCACTGTTTGGAATGGCAATAAACCAGGGATTAATTCCCTCATCTCCCAGAGTCTGCCAGGGTTGTCTCTCTTCTTATAGTCTCTTTGTCACTCCCCAAGGTGTCTCAGAAGGCTGATATATACAATGTTCTCACTTTGGGGTTATAAAAATAAGGCCTACTTTAAGAAAAACAATGATATTAGGAACATTAAAAAATTATTGAAATTTGTACTTTTTTTTTTGCAACTTGTTAACATGAAACAGCCACTTTAAAAGGTTATACTTGACTTTTTTTTTTTTTTAACAAAAAAGGTAAAAATGCACAAATGTTGAAAAAAATCCAAAACTAAAGTCTTTGTTTTTAGTTTTTGTTATTTTAAGGAAAAAAATTTGTGGTTGGAGTTGTATGTTGGTAAGGCAGCATATTACCTTAAAGTCTACCCTTTTACTGGTGTCAACATCTGGTTTCTATGCTCTAGAGAATCTCAGAACTTGGACTGCTTGAGTTTATCGATGTGGTAGCAAAGTTTCAGTGCTGGCCCTAGTTTCAAGCCCAGGTACTTCATGATCATATCACTCTTTAGCAGTAACAATGCATTGCCATCAATTTCCTAGTTGAGAGAGACAGAAAGAAACAGAAGTATAGAAAGAGTCAGAGACAGAAATAGGATATTTGGAAGAGGATAGTTATATACTTGTAAATATTTTTCACATATACCTTATTTTAATTTTTTAATTTCTCTATCCCACTGTACCATCTCTAATTGATTAATAATAATGAAACATGAAAAATAAAACTCTTATAACACAGTCCAGAAAATATTCATATTGGTGACTTGGAGAAATATGAATCTCATTTTAAGACCATCCTCTTTCTGACAAGAGATTGGTGACATGTTTTATTTTTCAGTCCTCTGGACTCATGGTTCAACATTGCATTAATAAAGAATATTTTCAAGCATGTTTTCTTTATAAAAGTTGTTATTGTAGATATTGTTAATTCTGTTCATTTTACTCTTCATCAGTTTATAGAGTTCTCAGTTTTCTTTTAAATTATTTCTTCTATCATTTCCTATTGTACAGTAATATTCTATTACATTCACAAACCATAATTTGTTTAGTCATTTTAAAATAGATGGACATAACTTTTAGTTTTTAATTTGGAGCTATAGTGAAAAGAGCTTTTATATATATATGTATTTATAAAGCTTCTTCTTCTCTTTTCAGTTATAATAATATACTTATAATTTATGATATAATAATTTATAATAAAATATATTTATGATTATTTATAAAACACTGAGAGGGACAGACATAGAAGGTATAGAAGGTAAGTCTGATGGTAGTATTACTACATCAAAGGATATGAGCAGGTTAATAATTTGGAGTCATTGTTTCAAATTGCTTAGATTTGTGAATTTTAGGGCCAAAGTTGATTTAAAATCACATGAAAGTTTTAAGAAGGTGAGTTGCATTTTTTTTGTCAAATAACCACATCTACCTATTCCAAGTTAAATTTGCAGAGAAAATATCAAAAACCAATACTATCACTAGAAACATGATCTTGTACATTAGAAATTTAAGCTTTTAGTTAGTTATAATGATGAGAATTATAATGAGTGATTTATTTACTTAGTGCTCTGTAGGATAAAGATGCTTTTAAAGTGCTCTGGTGACTTGAAGAAAAACAAATAAACATACGCTGGATGTATGGCTTAATTTCCCTCAGGATTGATTTGACCTTTTTTCTTTTTTCCTGAGAAATACTCACACATGCACACGCATATATGTATATATATATATATGTGTGTGTGTGTGTGTGTGTGTGTGTGTGTATGTGTATGTGTATGTGTGTATATTTCCCAAATATATTCCATGTTTTTCTGTCTTTCTGTATATATGCATGTATATATGTGTGTAAATTATATTATAATCATAATTATACATATTATATATATATATATATGTATATACACACACACACATACATGCCCCCACACACATAGATTTGTTATTCAGTTGTTTCAGTCATGTCGAACTCTTTGTGATCTCATTTGGAGTTTTCTTGGCAAAGATACTAGACTGGTTTGCATTTCCTTCTCCAGATTATTTTACAGATGAAGGAACTGAGGCAACAGAGTTTAAATGTGTTTGTTGACCAGAGTTACACAGATAATCAGTGTCTGAGGCTGAATTTGAATTTAGGTCTTCCCTGACTGGAATCTAGGATTGGAATCTATCCACTGTACCATATATCAATGATTATAGTTATATCTGTGTTATATATATATGTATTATGTATATATATATTATATATGTATATAAGTGTATTATGTATAACAATAGGGTTGTAAATTGTCATTTAAGAATGTGTTTGAGTGTATAGTTGAGTAAATATATACTTAAGTATAAATGTTAAAGGAGAGACATCTCCATGTCTACCTATTATTTTATTTTAATTTATTTTCTCCTTCTTGTCTGGAAAGAGAGTTGGATTTTTAGTTAAGAAGATATGGGTTTAAATCCTGATAATGGCATTTACTATCTGTGTAAACTTGAGAAAATTATTTCACTTTTTTGGGCCTCAGTTTCTTCACGGGTAAAAGGACGTCTCTTGAAGTTCTAAATCTATGATAGAGATATTATTAAAAATTTAATGTTGTGTATGCACATGACCTTGTCTCCAGAGTTCTTTGGATGGAAAGAATACTGGATTTCAAGGGAAAGGGTTTGAGTTTGAATTCCTATTCTGCTTTTTAACCTATGTTATCCTAGACTAGTTATTTCCCCTTCTGACATTAGTTTCTTCATGAAAGCATTGGCTATCATGATCTCTGAGGTCTAAATCTTATGATCACTTATGCTTCCTTTACTTTCATGAAATGAGTCAATGCCTTGTTCAGAGTCTCACAATAGGTAGAGAACTAAGAGATAAAGAACTCTTGAACAAGAATTGAACAAGAATTTATTAAGCACCTATTATGTTTCAGGTACTATTCTACATAATGGGGATGCAAAGATTAAAAAGCAAAGTCTCTACCCATAAGGAGTTTATATTCTGTTGGCTATCATTTTCTTCTGGTATGTTTTAGGTCATTGCCTATGTCTCCTTGTAGAAGAAGGAACTGGAGAAAACAACATCCCTATTACTCAGTGAGGGCTCAGGAAATTATATCTCTGTTGTATTCCCAAAACCACATTCCCTTACTCCAACCTCTATGTCTCTAGGAATAAGATATGACATCCATCATATCCTAAAATATGCAAACAAAACCAGGTCTGAGGTTTGGCAGCTTCCTTTCCCCATATGCCATTCATTCCCTGGACCTCTTGTGATTTTTTTCCCTAAAATTTTCATCCCTAACTTTAGTTGATTGCCAATGTGGTAATTGCTCCCAGCGAGAGGTTTTAGGTGTCTTCTGGTCCTGTCAATAACTACACACAAATTATTCACCTGCTTCTTACTAGGATTTAGCACATACAATTATAGGGCTACAGTTAATACACTAATCACCAATGGTACTTGTTTTAATCCTATTTTGCTAAGAAAGACACAGAACTCCTGGAGATATATTTAATTCATGAGTCTAATTCAATTGGGTTTCTTTAGCCTCTTCTTACCTCAGTTTAGATACCTGTACTGTATATTTCCTAGAACCATAGACTCATCATGGAAAGTAAGTGATAAGGACTTCCAGAAAGGGAATGATTACTATTCATTAACTGTGAGAAGAGCAACAAGCCTCCGTTTCTCCTTGGATCCAGCCCTGGACAGAATTCTGGAGCTGGTCAAGATTGTCTTTGGCTCTTCCCTCCCTTTAATTGCCCTTCCCCCTCTTGCACTTTTCTTCTTATACTTTACCAACCTACTAAATCCAGGGTCTCCTACTAACATAAGACTTTCCTGGACAACACTAGATATTTACCCAGGCTTCTCCAATACACTTCTCTTTCTCCACTTTACATTCTCAATGAAAAGAAGACCTATCCTGTACCCCATTGTCTCTGGACTGTGATATTTGTTAGATAACAGCAAATTGATATGATAAACTGATTTATCCAGTTGTGCTAATGGCTACTAAGGTTTTAATGAAGTTGTCTAGCAGTTTTCATGGGATATTCTCACTGTGTGTGTGTGTGTGTGTGTGTTTGTAGACTTTGATATTTTGTCTCTGAGTAATGATAATTAGTTTTGGGGGTTGGTGTTTATGGGTGCTTGTCAGTAGATAAAGTTTATTATCTGGTTATTAGCACCCCAATGCATTCTATGCCAGAGTGGGAGTAAGCAGCAAAGAAAGCTTTAAGATGAGGTTCTATCTACCACAGCATTGTGGATTGTTGATCTGGCTCCAGTCTCCATTCCTGAAGGAAAGTGCCTGAGTTGGTTATTAGGTTCAATAGGAAAAGAGGGAGAGAGAGAAAGAGCTGCAAGCAGAAAGAAGAGCAAAAGCAAAAGCTCTGGAATTAGGGAATCACATGACATGTGGGGGTGGGGTGAGGAAGTAGACTAGAATGCAGTTTGGCTGAAGTTTAGAATAATTTGGGAGTGGAGCCCTTTGGGAAAAAGTTAGAAAAGTAGGCTGGTGTCAAGTTGTGGAAAGCTTTAAATTCCAGGCAAAAAAAATTCCAAAATCTATTCAAAAGATTTTTGAGTAGAATAATAACATTGCTGAGTCAATGCATAAGAAAGATTAGTCTAGTAGCAGTATTAAGAGCTTGGAGATGGACAAAGAGGAGATAAGATAGCCTGTTAGGAGGCTACTGTCAATGTCTAAGTGGGAGGTGATAAGGAGCCCTGTACTTGAGTTGTACCAGGAAAAATAATGGAGAAGAGGACAATAAAAGAGCTGTCAAACAACAGAGTCTATAAAACTTGGTAACTAATTGAATAGGAGAGGGAGGAAGTTGGAAGAAGTTTGAGGTAAGGGAGACTGTTTGAATGATCTCACAAAGTTGACAGTTCATGATCTGTAGAACTGATGAGGGTTGGGGTCCCTTTAAGATTCCTTTCTAATTGCCCAACCCAAGGCTGACCTTGATTCACAAATCTGGGTCAAAGGCATCCTTTGAATATCCAGGCCCAGCCCCACTATCAGCTCAGCTTCCCCAGCCCTCACCTGATCTGAGCTAACTGAAAAGCCCACCGAATTTAGGGTACTGCCCATCATCTTTTGGGTATAAAAGAGGTGAGCCGGAACGCCCTCATTGCAGGAGCCCTCCCAGCCATCACATGGTGTCCTTCCGGCCATGTAAGGGTTCCTGCCCGCCCAGGAGCCACCTTTGGCCCTGGCGTCTTTCTAACTGAGCTTTACTTCCAAATTTCTACAATAAACCTTTTATTTATCAATCTGGGTTTTTGGGCCTGTAAATTCATTTTACAGGAGACACTGCGCCTCATGGGATCATCTATGCACCGAGAAATGGGGTTCCCCCTTTCCTTTCCCTCATTAGAACCAAGCTCTATTCACCAAGAAATTAGGCAGGGATCTTAAATTAAATGCCTACCTAAACTTTTCTTTGATATTTGTTCCTTGGGAATGAAATTTACAGGTTTACCCTACTTTAAATGACCTTGAATGAAAATCTAGATTTCAGAAAAAGATAAATTGTAGTGTAATATTTCATTTTTAAAAAGAACTCCATAGGATTTTTTTTGGGGACCATTCTGCAAACTCTTCTTCTAATTCTCTACCTAAGAAATTTATTGGAATAAGATGTTTCCAGGGATTGAGTAAAAACCAATAATGCATTTTACTAGGAGATGACATAGCAAATTAACAAGATAGTTTAGTATGAATCCAGCCCCTGCCTTTGGCAAATCTCAGGGCATTTAAAAACCTGTCTTTCATTTGTTTTGGTTAAGCCTGGGAATTCAGTTTCATTCTCTTCCTGAGTACTACAAAGTAGACAAGTGCAATTTTTTTGTTGTTGTTTGTTTTTGTTTTTGCTGTGCCTACTGCATTGTAGTCTTCCCCTGGCCCAACAAGAGAAGAAGTCTCTCTTTTGTAGTGGTTACTATCTGATTTAACCCTGGGCTTTAGTCCCATAGAAATTTTTCTTAACTAAACAGGACACAGGACACCAAAAGAGTTGTCAGTGTGTGTGTGTGTGAGTGTGTGTGTGCGTGAGAGACACGTGTTAGGGAGGCAGTGAGGTTCTGTTTATTTGGTCCAGTGCCATTTATATGTTTATCTCAGCCCTCCTACCCCAACATCTGCATATATGTTTTTTGAAGAGCTCCATGTGAGGTCCAAGTCTATCTTTAATCTGAGGTCAGTGATCATGACTCATTATCATGAGCAATAACTCATACATAAGACCACCAAGTGCACAGAGACCAGAGATCAGTAATACAAATTTCAAATGCCAGTAAAATCTTATCTCCCATGCATGGTCCATGGGAATGTTGAGATCTGAGCTTTAAGAATTTCTGTGATACTTTTTGTGAGAGTGGGTCCCTGGTATAGAGGGCAGGAAGGGTCATATTTTCTAGGAAAGATCCTACCTGAATATCCCCTCTAAATTCCTTTTGATTATTAAGTACTCAAATTAGCAATATATTGTACAGACCATTACTACTTCATTGTGACGGGAAATAATGTAATCCTAAACTGGCCTACCTGGTAAATGTCAAAACCAGATAATATGTAGAACAAATGAAATGCTATTTCTGAAGCAGATATAAGAGAACCGGTTGTAGGATTTTAAATCTAGAGCTAGAAAGGACCTTAGTCCATCTCTCTCATTTTATAACTGGGGAAACTGAGGCCTAAAGAGGTTTGTGGTTTCTGCAAAATCATGCTGATAGTAAGTACCAGAGGACAGATTTGATTTGTAGTCCTCTGAAAAAAACTTCATTCTCTTTTTAGGTAATGAAGAGAAGGCAAGTGTTCTTTTTGCTGCATCTCAAGCATTTCACTTTGATAGAAGGGAGTGAGATGCTGTTCATCTGGCCCACCTGAACAAGTCCATGTCATTTGTATGTTTGGCTTAGCCCTCCCACCCCCACCCCTTATCCCATTCCCCAGGGCCCATAATGTCTGCATACGTGTTTTCTGAAGAGCTCCACATGAGGTCCTAAGGCCTGGGGATCAGCATCTTTCACAAACCAGACTACATCTTCCACAGTCCAGGTGGAGGGATTCTTGCTGGCTGGTCGGGCGGCATCTTGTCCATCTGGAGAAGGACTTGAAGCTAAGTGGAGATGAGCAAATAGAGGAAAAGCACAAACTACTATTAGAAAATGGTCCAGGATCTATCACTCAGGGACACTGGTGGCTATTACCTGGTTTAAACCTAGGCTTTAGACTTGGAGAAAGGGAAACAAATTTCCTAACTAAGCAGAACACAAGAAACCAAGAGATAGGGGTGTGTGTGTGTGGGGGGACTGGACAGTAAAGAAGGTATCTGAAATCATGTTGGCTCTAGTGTCACTAGATCTGAATTCAACTACTACCTCTGACACTTATCTGTGTAGTCTTAGTATCCCTAAGAATCAGTTTTCTTTTCTGTAAAATGATTTTGGATTAGAAGTTCTCTAAATTCCTTTCCAACCTTGAGTCTACAACTCTAAAATCCTATCAGGAGACCAAATTTTCTGTTCTCTGTAGGTCCTAAAATGGGAGAAATGAAAAAACAGGAATTGAAAAATTTCTTTTCTATACCAACTCATGTCCATGGTGTTTAAAAGAACCTTTCAGCTCAACTCTTCAGTTATGTCTGATTCTTTGGGACTTCATTGTTTGTTTGTTTGTTTGTTTGTTTGGTTTTTGACAGACATACTTGAGTGTTTTGTCATTTCCTTCATAGTTCATTTTTACACATGAGAAACTGAGATAAAAATAGTCAAATTGACTTCCCCAGGGTTGCACAGCTAGTCAAGTGTCTGAAGCCAGATTTGAACTCAGGAAAATGAGTTTATCTGACTCCAGGCTGGGCATCTATTCACCACCAGGTAGCTGTCCTTTTTTGTTCAGTATCCTTTAATCCTAGTTTCATCATTAACTAAAGCCCTTTAATGAACATTCTACTTGTTAACTTGCTAAGAAGTGCTAAGATAAACACTGAAAATGTGATTTTTTTTAATACTGTGAGAGCAGGTTGATTTAAAAATCACTTCAGCCCACACTAGTTTTAAATCAAAGCAATAATGATACTGCAGAATGGAGATACATTTATGTCTTCATTCTTGGTCTCTGCAGAAGGATTCAACATCTTATTGATGTAACCTCCTCACATGGAATTTATTATCCTGCCTGGGGAAGTAGAGAGTCCATCTTTACATCACACCAAGACAAAACCAAAACTAAAATCAAAACCTTCCTTTGCCAATGACTCATATTGACTCAATCCTCTTAAGTCCTATCATTGCCAGTTGGTTTTTAAGGAATAAGTCTACCAGTTCTAAGGACACAGTTGGTGTAAAGAGCTAGAGCTGGCATGGGGTGGGGGGAGGGTGAGAACAAAGGCATATGGAGAATTTCCACAAGAAATACTGCTGAAGCTTGGAATAGGGAATTAAAAAGTGACTCTGGGATCTGCAGGAATCTCTAAAGAAGCATAATCAAATCCCAAAACTCTCTTGAACTGTACTACACGGGTTCTTGATATCATTTAAACATATAAGTGACTTAGAGAATATATAGTTAAACTCCTTTCACAGATGGGGAAACTGAGCTCAGTTCAAATTTTCTCCCTATTTCTACATCTTAGAACCCTTAATTTCCTTTAAGTCTAGCCCAAATACACCATCTTCTACAAGATATGTTTCTTGATCTGCCAGTTGCTGGTGCCTCTTTCTCTACCCACTCAAATAACATTATATTTTTATCGAAGCATGTTCCAAAAGTCTTATTGTAGTTTTGAGTTTTTATGTCTAATTTTATGTATATATTTTGTCTTTCATAATGGTGCAGAAGCCCAAGTAATATAGAGACCATTTTATTTTTGTCTTCATTTCCTCAGGACCTAGACAGTGCTTTGAGCAACTTTCTAAGATTATAAATTGCAGAAAAGACCCTGATAAAGGAAACTTCTTCATTGGACAGTTTCCTATACCAATGAAACCTAGTCCCTATCCCCCATCTCCAGTGTCTACCATAGTGCCTACCAGAGAGTAGGCACTTAATACTTCCTGGGTGGAAAGTGGATCTAGTGACTAACTTGGAAGAAGAAAAAGCTGAATTTGAGTCCAACTGGGCAAGCCATTTACTCTTCACCTATAAAATGGAGATTAATAATAGCACCTATCTCTTTAAAATTGTTGTATAGATCAAATAAGTGCCTTGCACACACTAAAGTACTATATATCAATCAAGTGATTACTATTAATATAAGTGTTTATTGACTAACTGTTTGAGGGAGAGATGAAGTATCTTACCCATGATTAGAAGCTGTTTAGTGGCAATATCAAGGCTAAATACCATGTCTCTCAATCCCTATTTCTTTCCAATGCACCTCCTTGTACCTCTCCCTCCTTACTCTTGATTTCTATAGCCATTGCCCCAGCCTTGGCCTTCCTCACTATGCCTGGGTTACTGAAAGAATCTCAGCATAGGTGATGTCCTTGATTCCTATCTCTTTCCCCTAGAAGTATTTATTCAATAAAAAAAAATGTGTTAATGCATCTGGTTGGATTCAGTATCCTACATTTCCTTTAAAGCTTAGCTCAAGCATCACTTCATGACATGGTCTGGTTCAAAAGAAGTGAAAAAATGCTTGTTGAGGGATTCATTCACTGAGGAGCAGCATGTGGCAACATTAGCTCATATTTAGATTGAAATGTGCATGCAACAAAGGGCAGAAAGAAGGAAGGGAGGGAGGGGAAGAGAGGGAGAGAAAAACGAAAGGAAAGAAAAGAAGGAGAAAATCTATTGCAATAATTCAGGTGGTGGATGATGAGGATCTAAACTAGGAGAGTTCCCATGTGAAGGGAAAAAAAGGGGGGTTGATTTAAGAAATATTGTAGAGGTAAAATATTTGGCAATTGATTGGGTATATGAGAGTGGTAGAGAGAGAAGAATTAAGGATGACTATGAGATTGAAAACTTAGGAAGGAAGAAAGAAGAAAGGAAGGGAAGAAAGGAAGGAAGAAAGGAAGGAAGGAAGGAAGGAAGGAAGGAAGGAAGGAAGGAAGGAAGGAAGGAAGGAAGGAAGGAAGGAAGGAAGGAAGGAAGGAAGGAAGGAAGGAAGGAAGGAAGGAAGGAAGGAAGGAAGGAAGGAAGGAAGGAAGGAAGGAAGGAAGGAAGGAAGGAAGGAAGGAAGGAAGGAAGGAAGGAAGGAAGGAAGGAAGGAAGGAAGGAAGGGAGGGAGGGAGGGAGGGAGGGAGGGAGGGAGGGAGGGAGGAAGGAAGGAAGGAAGGAAGGAAGGAAGAAAGGAAGGAAGGAAGGGAGGGAGGGAGGGAGGGAGGGAGGAAGGAAGGAAGGAAGGAAGAAAGGGAGGGAGGGAGGGAGGGAGGAAGGAAGGAAGGAAGGAAGAAAGGAAGGAAGGAAGGAAGGAAGGAAGGAAGGAAGAAAGGAAGGAAGAAAGGAAGGAAGGAAGGAAGGAAGGAAGGAAGGAAGGAAGGAAGGAAGGAAGGAAGGAAGGAAGGAAGGAAGGAAGGAAGGAAGGAAGGAAGGAAGGAAGGAAGGAAGAAAGGAAGGAAGGAAGGAAGGAAGAAAGGAAGGAAGGAAGGAAGGAAGGAAGAAAGGGAGGGAGGGAGGGAGGGAGGAAGGAAGGAAGGAAGGAAGGAAGAAAGGAAGGAAGGAAGGAAGGAAGGAAGGAAGAAAGGAAGGAAGGAAGGAAGGAAGGAAGGAAGAAAGGAAGGAAGGAAGGAAGGAAGAAAGGAAGGAAGGAAGGAAGGAAGGAAGAAAGGGAGGGAGGGAGGGAGGAAGGAAGGAAGGAAGGAAGGAAGAAAGGAAGGAAGGAAGGAAGGAAGGAAGGAAGAAAGGAAGGAAGGAAGGAAGGAAGGAAGGAAGGAAGGAAGGAAGGAAGGAAGGAAGGAAGGAAGGAAGGAAGAAAGGAAGGAAGGAAGGAAGGAAGGAAGGAAGGAAGGAAGGAAGGAAGGAAGGAAGGAAGGAAGGAAGGAAGGAAGGAAGGAAGGAAGGAAGGAAGGAAGGAAGGAAGGAAGGAAGGAAGGAAGGAAGGAAGGAAGGAAGGAAGGAAGGAAGGAAGGAAGGAAGGAAGGAAGGAAGGAAGGAAGGAAGGAAGGAAGGAAGGAAGGAAGGAAGGAAGGAAGGAAGGAAGGAAGGAAGGAAGGAAGGAAGGAAGGAAGGAAGGAAGGAAGGAAGGAAGGAAGGAAGGAAGGAAGGAAGGAAGGAAGGAAGGAAGGAAGGAAGGAAGGAAGGAAGGAAGGAAGGAAGGAAGGAAGGAAGGAAGGAAGGAAGGAAGGAAGGAAGGAAGGAAGGAAGGAAGGAAGGAAGGAAGGAAGGAAGGAAGGAAGGAAGGAAGGAAGGAAGGAAGGAAGGAAGGAAGGAAAGAAGGAAAGAAGGAAGGAGGAAGGAAGAAAGAAAGGAAGGAAAGAAGGAAGGAAGGAAGGAAGGGAAGGAGGGAAGGAAGAAAGGAAGGAAGAAGGAGAAAAGGAAAAATAAGGAAGGAAAGATTTAATAAGTGCTTACTATGTGTCAGGCACTGTGCTGAGCACTTTACAATTATTATCTTATTTGATCCTCAAAACAATTCTGAGACGTAGATGCTGTTATTATCCCAGTTTTATATTTGAGAAATCTGAAGCTGATATCTGGGACCATATTTGAATTTGTCATATTTCCCAGCTGTTGCCATTTTCTGGCACAGGATAAGAGTAGGCTTGATGTAGTATAGCTGATGGATGAAAACTGAATTCATGTAGAAGGCAGAAGAAAAGGTCTAGCTCTCACACAAAGTTGAAAGCATCATTATCTTCTGAGCCAACTAGACTGGAAACTTCTAAGTCATCTTTGACTCTTTCCACCACACTCTCTTTTCTGTCCAATCAGCTGCTAAGATCTATTTTGACTCTACAATATGCCATAAATTCCACTCCAAAACACTGCCGCCCCTCTTTCCCTCTAATTCATACTGATACCACACATCTGGTATGTGTAGGGGAATAATATAAAATATGGATAGAAAAGAAAGCTGGAGCCAGATTGTAAAGTGCTTTAAAACAGAATTTGTATTTTATCTTAGCAGCAACAGGGGCCACTGGAGCTTTTACAGCAAGCTAACACAATGCAAACTTTGCTTTAGGAATATCACTCTGGCAACTGTCTGGAAGATAGATTAGAGGAGAGAAACTTGAGGCAGGGACACCAATTAGAACCTTATTGCAATAATTCAGATGATGAGGATCTGAACTAAGAGGATTCTCATGTGAGTGGAGAGAATGGGATGGATTTAGGAAATGTACAGATAAAAGACTTGATAACTGATTGAGTATATGGAAGTAATGGAGAAGGAAGAATTAAGGATGACTAAATTTAAAAACTTAGGTGACTAGGTTGGGATTCTTTGGACAGAGACAGGGAAGTTGAAAACAAGGAAGATGGGCTGGGGGATGGGGAAAGAGGCCATAAGCATGAACTCAAAATTATTTTGAATTTACTTTGCATATAGTGTATATTTACTTAACAAGAGGTATGTTGTTTTCCCCTGTAGAATTCAAGCTTTCTGATGGATAAAGAGCTGGTTTTAGAGTCAGGTAGTTGCTATTAAATCATGTCCAACTCTTTATGATCCATGGACATAGCATGCCATTTTTTTAGTAAAAATACTGGAGTGGTTTGCCATTAATTTTTCCAATGTATTCAGGCAAACAGACATCTTATGACTTGCCTAGGGACACATAGCTAGTAAGCATCTGAGACCAGACTTGAATTCAGGTCTTCCTAATTCTAGGCCCACTCTGTTCTTTGAACTACCTACCTATCTCCAGAGTCAAGCAGACCTACTTCTGAGAGAAACTGGATTTGTGACCTCTTATTGCCTTCAAGCAACTCTCTAGGACTATAATTTTCATGGTTGGAGTTTCTTAACTGCCATACCTCATAAAAAGTGAAATCACTTTAAAAAAGTCCAATTTAAAAAAGAAAAGGAACAACCAGTGGGAAATCTCTGATAGACTAAATGTCCAAAATCCAATCACTAAACAGGCAACCTTATAAGCAAGGGATCACCATTCTTATTTTACAGGTAGAACAACGAAGATACTGAGCATTGATGAAAGGAACTCTTCCAGGTTACCTGTGGAGTCTTTGGGTTCAAATCTGAGAGTTACTAAGTCTCCTTCTTAGTGTATGAGGTCACAGAAGTTTTCTGTTGTCATATTTTCTCTTCCTTGTCATTTTTCCTTCATTCTCAAAGAGGACTACAATATTAGGAAGGTGATATCGTGACTTGTAAGTGAATTAGATTTAAGTGAGAGAAGGTTGTGCAAAGTCATCAGCCTTACTTTCTCCTCCAGAGCCATCTGGGTCCAATGGCCAGATATAGATCTGGACAAACTGGAGATGGCCACAGTTGTCTCTTCCTTGTAAATTATTTGAAAAAAATACAGGACTCCGTTAATACATAGACCCTTTGCCTTTCTGTCACTGCATGCATGCATGCATTATGGCCTAGGGTAGGGATTTCATATGCTAAGTCTTCCTTCTTGCCCTGTGTGGGATGTGGATGAGAGAAGGTGCTCTGTACTGGAACTTTCTATTGGAAAAATCTTGACTGCATCACAAAGCCGTCTGAATGCTGTTGTGTTTAAAGACATTTGCATTCAGCAAGAGGATCTGGAATGAAGGAAATCACATTTGTCAAATACTTTTGAATCCTACTTCATCACAGCATTTGAATTAATCAGGATGATAATAGATGTTCTGATTAGAAAAGACTGGGAGTCTTTGGTGCCATTAATGATTTTGTAGCTGTCAAGACTGAGGCTGACTCTAATGTCCCTTTTTGGCACGAATAAGGAAAAATGAAGATAAATGAACAGATGAAAGCAAGGATTCTTTTTTAGCAAACTCACAGAGCTGATTTCCTGCAGTACCTCAGCTGGTTGGATAGAAAAAAAAAGCTCATTTTTAAGACGGAGACTCCAGAATTAGTGAAAATGAAGAGGAAGTAGAGAATTAGATCCCAGAGTCAGGATCAGAAATTTGCAGAATTACAGGAGACTTTTGTTATTATCCTTCTTGACCTCTCTAAAGCATGCTGACCTCCTCTGTTCCTTTGGGTTCTCAGGGCATTACTCTCTCCCGGTTCTCCTCTTACCTAAGTCCTCTTTTTCCATTTCCTTTTCTGTATTATCTCCAGGTAATGGATGTGTGGGCCTGTTCTGGATCTTCTCTTTTATCTCTACGCTCTTTCTTAGTGAACTCATCAACTTCCATTAGCTCTTTGTAGGTGACTCCCAAATGTATATAGCCAATCCTCATTGCTCTCCTAGGTTCTAGTACCATATCACCAAGCTTTTTGTTGGACATCATCTCCCTGAAGCATCTTAAAGTCATTATGCAAAAGTTAAACTCATCATATCTTTCCTTCTAAACTTGTCCCTGCTTCTAACTTCTGTTTCCAGTCATCCAGGTTGGCAACCTCAGATTTATACTCTATTATCACTCACCCCACCCACTCTTATCAACCAGTTGTCCAGTCTGTTCCTTTCTTGTCACTCAAATTGTTACCACTCAAGTTCAGTCCATACATAACCAACCCTTACTTAAACAATTAAAAGCAGCACTAATTTGGTCTCCTTGCTTCCAGTCTCTCTCCCCAAATTCCAACCCATCCTTCACACTCCAAAAGCACAGCTCTGATCATTTTATAACATTACTCAAAAAGCTTCAGTAGCTCCCTATTGTCTCCAGGATAAAATGTGAGTTCTATATGGCACTTAAAGTCTTCACAATCTGGCTCTAACCTCTGTTTCCAGATTGATTTTAAATGACTCTCTCCTATATGCTCTGTGCTCCAAGACAAACTGCTTTGCTTGTTTTCCCCCATACATGACATTCCATCTCCTATTTCTATACTTTGGCCCAGATAGTCTGGGTTCCTCCTTACCTTTTGGAATTCCTAATTCCCTTAAGTCTCTTCTCCAGTTTCACTTCCTATATGAAGACCTTTCCTGATTCCTTTACTGAAATTTCCGCAAATTATTTTGTATTTATTTATGAGAGTGTATTTTATTTTTTTCCTTGTAGACTTTAACTCTTAAAGGACAGGGATACTTTCGTGTTTCCTCTTGGTATCAATTAGCTAGTGGCACAGAGTTTAGGATAATACATCTGGAGTCAGAAAGACTTCAATTCAAATACAATCTCAAATATTTACTAGTTGTAAGATCCTGGACAAGTGAATTAACCTCATTTGCCTCAATTTCCTCAACAGCAAATTAGGGATAATAAGAACACCTATCTCTCAGGGTTATTGTGAAGATGAAATGAAACAATATTTGTAAAGTGAATAACAGAGTGTGAGTAATGCTAATTCATAATCACATCCATAGCACAATGACTGCTTGGAATACAGTAGATGCTTAATCGATGCTTGTCAAATTGAATTCAAAAGATTGTACAAGTTATCAAGTCATTTTAGAAACGAGACAATTGAGCTCTAGAGAGGTGGAATTATTGGCTGTGGCTCAGAGTTCTAACTTATCTCCCAAACTGGTTGTTGAGATTGTCCAGCCAGTAACTAAGCATACGCCTTACTGCCCATAAAACATCCCAGGAAAACTTTTATCAGGTGGTTGGGGCAAGAGCAAGATGGTCATGGATGGGACTCCCATCTAGTGGCCTGTGGTGTGGACCTTTGGGGTGGGGGGGGGATGTTACACAATTGTACTAGACAAAACCCAGCACAAGTTACATGCTAAGATTTGCCCAGGATTTAATGGCAGCCCATAAACCAGCTTCAGGAAGAAGAAAAATGGAGTTGCCCAATGGCAAGTTTGTAAAACCTTTGCAGTGGTCTGTGCTTATAAAGATAATAAATAAACTACATGAACTGGCTGCCGCAAAGGTGTCAGGGAGATCTATGAATTCAGCCTGGCATTGCCAGGACAGGCAAATTTAATAGGTTAGCTGGAACACATGACAGATGTGAAAAAAATGTAGTGTCGAAGCCTGGTGAAACATACAAACTGCTTGACAAATGTCTTTGTGAAAATGCCAGCATTTCTCATGGTGTGGAGTGCTTTGTAAGTAGTGATGTCCTTTCCCTGGATACAGCCCAAAAGCTTATGAAAAATGAGACCCAGTTGTGAATGGAGGTATAATGAAATGTTTTTCTAGAGCTGAAATAATAATTCCCAGGAATGGAATTGCCTTGAATCTAGTTTTTAAATAATCCAGCACATTTTTACATGCATGCACACTCAATCTCTGTCTCTCTGCCTCTCACACACCCATGTGAAAACTCAATAAATCCTTTCATGTATTTCATGAATCTGTACATGTTTTCATCTCCACGTCTGAAAAATGGGGGAATGGAAAAACTACTGGACTGGGAATGAGGAGTATCATCATCATCATATGTGACGTTCCAATAGCCTTTTAAGACTTGCAAAGCTCTTTACACTCAGCTTTTCATTTTATCCTCATAACCTGGAAGGTGAATATCAGTATTATTCCTGTTTTATAGATGAGGAAACAAACTCAGAGGAGTTAAGAACTTGTCCAAAGAGACACAGCTAATAAGTATTTGGGGCAGGACTCAAATCTAAGACTTACTAATTCTAAGGCAAGAACTCTGTATTATCAAAGGTTTTTGGGATCCATTGTTGCACCACAGTAGGGCATGATCTGAGCCAAGCCCTTATTTCTCTAGGTCTTAATTTTCTCTTTTGTAAAATGGAGGTACTAATAATTTTGTTTTGCCTTGTAATTGCTTTCAAGAACTAAATGAGATAATAATATCTGGCATGTACCTACTGCTCCAAAGCAAGGGGAGCAAGCACTTTATCTCTCTGTCTCTGCCTCTCTCTTTGTGTCTCTGTATTTCTCTCTGCTCTTCTCTCCTTTTCCTCTCTTCTTCTCCCCTTTCCTTCTTTCTCTCCTCTCCTCTCCTCTCCTCTTATCTTCCCTTCCTCTCTCCCTCTCCTCTCTCTGTTTATACACACATATATCCATGTATATAATATATACACATATCACATATGTTCACATGTGCATATATACATGTATGTGTGTATATTTATTCATGTGCATACTCCTATGTCTCATCTCATTTGAGCATCAATAGAAAGATGGGAGGAAGATATGAAAGATATTCTCATTTTACAGATGAGGAAAATTAATGCTAAGAGAAGCATTGACCAGTAAGTGGCAGAGATGAGAACTCAGACCTTCCCTACTTTAGGTGTATTACTCTACCTACTATGCCACCCTACCTTTTTGAAAGCAGACAGAATTTATATTTATGTTGCAATTATATATAACATAATAAAGATAATATGCACAATATAAAATATTATGCAGCATATATTTTCCTTAATCATATATTTATATTATTTTCATATATTTAAGATTTTCAAAGTGCTTTTCAACTATTATTAACCAATCCTAACAATAATTCTGGGAGGTTGGTGCTATTATTATCTCCATGAGGAAATTTATACTACATAACTTCTCCAGAATCACAAAGCTAGACTAAGTGGCTGAGATTGCATTTGAACTCAGATCTTTCTTACTTCAGGCCCGATACTCTATCCATTGTGTTACCCAGCTGCCTCAGATACGAAACATCTTTCAAAAATATGAAGTTACTTTTTTTTTTGCTTGCTTGCTTGTTTGACCTCATTTGGGGTTTTCTTTGCAAAGATATTGGAATTGTTTGCCATTTTCCTTCTCTAACTCATTTTACTGATGAGGAAACTCAGGCAAATGGGCTTAAATAATTTTCCCAGGTTATATGAGTAAAGTGTCTGTGCACAGATTTGAACCCACAAAAATGACTCTTTCTGACACCAGACGCAAAAGTGTTACATAAATTGGAGGTATATAATTCCATCCCTCTATAATTTATGAGCATGATTTAAAAGTCAGTTGGAAAACCTTACTAGAATAGTAGAAAGAACATTGGGTTTGGAGTCAGAAGTTCTGAATTTGAATCCTATCATCACTTAATAGTTATTTAACATTGGACAAGTTAGTTCACTGATTTAGGCCCCATTTTCCCCATCTGTGCAATGAAAGGGCTAGACTATAGGGTCTTTGAGGTGACTTTCTAGTTCAGAAGTGTCCTGTATATGCAAACAGCTCACTTGCAGTGGAAGTGAGGGTAAACTTCCCTTTCTAGAACTCCTGTTGGATTGTAGGGTCATTGGTCTGACTCAGAAATGGCCTCGGAGGACATCTATTTCATTCCCCAATCCAGAAGAGACAATAAAGACTAGGGAATAGTGACTTCTTAAAGTCATAAAAGTATCTAAGTTAGCCAATAATCATTTATTAAGTATGTCAGACACTGTGCTAAAAGATGGGGAAAGAAAGAAAGTTAAAAGATAGTAGTTCTTATTTTCAAGGCGCTGGTAGAGATAAGGATGGATAGTGAAATTCATTTCAATAAACATTCACTAAGCACTTACTATGTGTCAGGCATTGTGCTAAAAGCTGGGGATACCAAAAAAATGCAGTCCCTGCCCTCAAAGAACTTTCAATCTAATGGTGGGGGGGAGGAGAGAAACAAAATGCAAACAAATAAATATAAAGCAAGCTATATACAGGATAAGTAGAAAATATTAATAGAAGGAAGAGAAATTGGGGAAGGCTTTCTCTAAGATAGTGTTCTAGGTATGAGAGATAGTGAAAATACCCAGTGATGGACTGTCATGTAAGAGGTAGGTTTTGAATGTAAGACATTCCAGAGCTAGAGCCCTTGCCATTGTAGACCAGTTTGGGAGGTGAATGGGGAAAAGATGTATTTCATTTTTATCACATACGGAACTCATTTCTGCATTTTTTCATAGAAACAAGATTATAAATAGAGGCTGGGATTAGAAGCTAGCCCACAAACACCTATATAACCCATAATATAAGGGAAATGCTCTACACTTATAGTATTGTGTTCACTTTTTTTTCTTTTTGATAGAAGTTGTATAATAGTCCTATTACATTATGAGTTAAAGTGAAGTGTTGTATGGATAGATGAATAGGGGTTGGAAGGGAATCCCTAAAATGATTTGTAGAAAAAGGTCACATTTTTGGATAGGAGTGAAGTATCAAGGCTCCCAAAGTCTATTAATAATAGACAAAAGCTAAGAATTTCAAAAAGACATTTGGTATTTGTGTTTGTTTTGTTTGCTTAAGAAAAAGCATTTTTCTTAAAGCAAAATTTCCTTACCTACATCTCTTGAATTATACAAATTTCACTGAATGCAAGTTAATACCATAGGGAAAAAATTACCAAATTCATGGATTCATGTTCTTTACTTGTCAAAGTTATTTGATTTTTTTTTCAGGTTGTGTCCTACTTTGGTTAAGAAAAGAGACGGTGTTTAAAAGGTAAACATAATTAAATTTCTACAAGTATATTTGAATTTTATTCTACTGAATTTTGCAGCCAGGAGACTGATTTAGCCAGATATTCTAGTTCTATGTCTACAAATAAATAATAAAGGATTAGTCAACTTTAATACTTGAATTTGCTAATTGTTTTTCCCTGCTGCATCTCTTTTATCTTAAGCTAAGATTGCAGAAACACCATCGAAAAACTTCATTTTTTTTGGTTTTTCATATGTTTTTAAGACAGACTTCAGTATAAAAAGATTATCTTTGCACTTACACAAATATATAATATAGGGGCACTTAGGTGGCACAGTGGATAGAGCACCAGCCCTGAAGTCAGGACTGTAAATAAATTAGCAGATGAGATTCTGCTGAAGTATAGAGAAAAACTTCACTTAGGTATACTTACTCCTGTAGTGGTGATATGAATGTGGATTTGAATTGTGATCATGAAGTTATGATATTAATATTTAGGTGGAATTTATAGAATAATTTCCCTTATCTTATTGTCACTCCTGATGTCCCATTTAATTCAGTTCAACACAGATATATTGACTATGTTCTACAAAGAAAAATGATGGGTTAGATGTTATGGGGAAAGAAAGCTCAGACAAAACATTATCCTTTGTCTTCCAGAAACTCATAATCTAGCAGAAGAGGTAAAACATGCCAGATAAGGCAGAATGGGACAGGTAATATAGGAGAAGTATGAGCTAAGAATGTGAATGTGTATGTGTTATGTATACAAAGAAGGGAAAAGAAGGGAAAAGAGAGAGAGAACAGAAAGAAAGCTTTTTTAGTGTTTAGATCTTTATTTTTGTATTTGCATCTTGAAAGCCTAGCATAGTGCCTGACACATAGATTTTAAGAAATGCTTGTTCACTTGCTGAATGGGAGTAGAGAGAAAAAAGGAAAGGAAGCAGAAGAAGGAAAGAGAAAGGGAGGAGAGAGAAGAGGTGGAGAAGACAGAAAGGAGAGAAGAGAGGATGAAGAGAGAAAAGGAGAGAAGAGGAGAGGACTAGAAAGGAGAGAACACAGAAGAAAGAAAAAAGAGGAGAGAAGATAGAAAAAATAAGAGAAGAAAGGAGAAGAGAAGAGAGAAAAAGAGGAGAGATCAGAAAAGGAAAGAAAAGAATAGGAGAGGAAAGAAGGAGAGGAGACAAGATAAAAGAGAAAAGGAGAGGATAAGACAAAACAGAAGAGCAAAGAGGAAGAAGAGAGGAGACAGAAGAAGAAGGGAGAGAAGAAGAGAAGAGGAAAGAATAGTACAAAACAGGAAAAGAAGAGGTTATATTGATAAAATGTAATCCCCTTGCAAACTTTAAAGCCTATAAAAATGGCATTTGTCATAATATAATGAACCTATGGCAATTCATTTGGGTGATGAGAAGATCCACTGAAGGTACAGAATTTTGTCATTCGGTGATTCAGGATATGAAAGTTTTTTATAAGTATTAAACATTCAAACTCATCATGCTCTCCCAAGACAGCTCCAAACTTTAACCCAGCAAAGTGACAGTATGCAACAAAAATTCAGGCTGCCCTAAGAACTGATTTATCCTGTTTATTTTAAACACTGAAGTTTGGAACTAAATATGAATGATAATCCTTCGAAATCTATCTACCTGGTAAAATGCAAAAGTCAGAGTCTTAATTATTTGAAATCTCATGTTTCTCAGCAATTCTTTCTTGGCTGAGAGACAGGAACACACTCTCAGAGAATTTCTTCACCTGAATACCAAAGCAAAAGCCAGGAAAGCGTGGACCATGTACACATACTCTTCACATTACATTGACAGGCGTAACAGATAAGCTCAGGCACGTGCATCAAGACAGCAGGAAGACAGACCAAGTTATTCACTGGAGGGAGAAAGCTGTGTGGTTCTTCTCGATGCCGGATTCTTGCCATCCGCACAGGACTGCATAAGATACATGATTTCAATTTATACCATGGAGGGGAGATGAGTCTAGGGGCCTTCCCCAAATTTATGACCAAAGTCACTTCTGTTCCTAGAGATAACTCAGTCCTTTCATTCAGGGTGTGATTTTTAGAACAATAAGCAGTGAACTAGGTGACTTCAGCACCACTCATAGGAGCCAAGCTATTTAGTCACTGATGAGACCTTGGTAAGAAAAATATAGTATTGTCAAAGGTTTGACTGAAGGCAGAGATTGTTTCATTTTTATCTTTATCTCAGCTAGCTCAGCACTTGACACATAATAGGTACTTAGTATAAATGCTTGTTGATTGATTCATGTAAGGGTAGGATTGAAAGAAAAGCCATACAGAATATAAATGCTAGGATTTCTTCATTTGGCTAGAATTGTTGGTATTCACTATGCTAAAAGCCAATAGCCTTCTAAATGGACTCTCTTTTAGTCTCTTACCTTTCCAATCTGTCTTACAAATGGCAGCCAAAATAATCTTAAACCACAAATCTGACCATGCTACTACCCTGCCTAAGAATCTTCATTGGCTCCGTAGGATATTTAAGATAAAACAATGCTTCTTGACACTGAAAGCCCATCAGAGTTTGACTCCAGAAGACCTTTTAAGACTTGTCTTGCACTACTATCTTCATGTATTCTACATTTCATTCAAATTAGCTATGTCTCTCATGTCCAAAATGCATCCCCTGCCTACCTCCATTTCCAAGAATCCCTCTTTTCCTTCAAGGCTTAGCTCATGTGCTTCCTCTGCAGCAAGCATTTTCTCATCCCCTATTTGTTGGTGCTTTCTTTCTCTTAAAATTATCATATATATTAGAAATCAAAGTCTGGAGGTAAAATTCCAAGTCTATCTAAGTGAAGTTGGGCACTTAGTCTCTGCAGGTTTAAATTTCCTTGATCTAAAAAATGAAGAAATGAGACAAGGGAACTATTAAACTTCTTTTCTGTGTTGATCTTATGCAGATTGCATTGATTTTCTTTTTAAAGGCAGACCTTGGCTTTCAATGCATATTCAAAATCCATGATTGTAGCATGCTGTCGTCTCTAGAAGCTGCCGGATCACTCTCTGGGAAGAGATCTGCTGTGTCTTCTACTCAAATCTCTCTGACAGATTCTTCTTCCTGTAACGAACCGTTGTCTCCAGGCAGTTGCTGTTAACTCTTGTCCAAAGAAGTGACTTCCCTTCCTGCAGGGAGCCCCGTCAAGCCTGATGCAATGCAGAGTCTTTCTTCTTGAATCCTGGCTCTGAATCTCCTCCAGCTCTTATCCTTCTCCAGGCCGATCTCCTCTCTGCGCCCAGTGCTGTCTCTTTTTATCCTCCCAGAGAATGGGCGTGGGATAATGCAAGGGCTTCTGGGAAGAACCACCCCAGCCAATGAGCTTGCCCCCTCTATCAAGTCAACCTGAGTTCTCACCTTGTAATTGTCCAGAAAACCTGAGTTCTCACTTAGTAATCCTAACATCATATGTTGTAGATATAAAATACTTCTGCAGAAATTGAACGAGGCCAATTTTTTGCTTGAAATTCTTTCATTTCATATCCCACTAGCTTCCATTTATCTACATCTATCTTTTCTTCCTCTAAGAACCAAGGGGAAGTGCATCTTAATGCAGCCAAGAGTTTAGCAATCTGTACCCAGGTTACAAGTAAACTCTGCTCCTCAATTATCTTGATTATACTCTCTATAGTACCACTCCTGAATGGGGGTGGAGCTGAGGTTGCTTCTGGGGCTGGGGTTGAGTCGGCTGAGGTCCAGGGATTGAATATAGCTAACATCTGCCCCATTTCAGCTATAAGAGATTCCTGGTTTAGCCCTTAACAAGTTAAGTTCCTTATTTATCTATTAGCACGCTCACTTAATCTTTAACAAAGTTTCCTCCTTACTCACGGTTCTGGGTCAGAGAGACTGAGATCTAGATCGGAAGCTTTTCCACTGGAATCAGGACTGTGTCTGTCCCTGTTCGGGCGCCAAATTGCGAAGGTCTGGTCTAGCTCTTCTTGTCAGGATAAGCAAATGTCCTTGCCCCACGTTGGGCGCCAATTGTAGCGAGCTGTTGTCTCCAGAAGCTGCCGGATCACTCTCTGGGAAGAGATCTGCTGTGTCTTCTACTCAAATCTCTCTGACAGATTCTTCTTCCTGTAATGAACCGTTGTCTCCAGGCAGTTGCTGTTACCTCTTGTCCAAAGAAGTGACTTCCCTTCCTGCAGGGAGCCCCGTCAAGCCTGATGCAATGCAGAGTCTTTCTTCTTGAATCCTGGCTCTGAATCTCCTCCAGCTCTTATCCTTCTCCAGGCCGATCTGCTCTCTGGGCCCAGTGCTGTCTCTTTTATCCTCCCAGAGAATGGGCGTGGGATAATGCAAGGGCTTCTGGGAAGAACCACCCCAGCCAATGAGCTTGCCCCCTCTATCAAGTCAACCTGAGTTCTCACCTTGTAATTGTCCAGAAAACCTGAGTTCTCACTTAGTAATCCTAACACATGATAGTCCGACCCTCCACTCCATCCCTTCTAGAGTGTTGCAAACTAAGCCATTACTAAGTGCCAAACCCATTCCTGGGCAAAGCATATATGATCTTTTCCATTGCTTCTCCCTCACCCCTAATTTAGGCTCAGACTTCCAGTAATCTAGTCCCTGCTTTCTGAGTTGGGGGATTTTATACAGGAGATTTTTTAAAAATTCAATTGATAATTCAATCCTTGTACATGTTAATAAAAACAATTTCCATAAAATCAGATCTAATTTCTTTATCTCCCCTCCCTTTTCAGTTACTTACCCTTTGACCACATAGCTATGGCCATACCTCCTTACTGGATTCCCAGCTTGGCCACACTCTTAGCATGATCTTAGCTCAAACTTCATTTTGGCTCTGGTTCTGTTTTTGCACAGGAAAGCCTGATCTAAGAATTGGTCAAAAAGGCTGCCTTCTAGGGAATAAAATGCAAGGAGATCCAAAGAACACATTATAACTGCGTTTTATATATTCCCATATTGTCCATGCCAAAAAATGCCAATCTCCCTGGCAAGTGGGTGTTTATGTTATGACCAATCAAGTTTTAAGAATCACAACAAAAACTAAAAATTCCCAGAATTCTAGAGGGAGTGTCTATCATTGACACTTCAGGCAGCCAACTCCAGAGTTGTGCCTCGTAGAATTAAAGAAAAGAGGATGCGTTCATTTAATTATTATCACAGAATTGGTTTCCTCCTCAAAGAAGCTGGGAGAATAGAAATTTTCCTAAGTAGAATGAGTGAGACAAATTTTGTAGGATAAGGCATTTGTGAAGAAAACAGGCTTGGGGCCAGTACTATCACAATCTCAGAACTGGTATTGTGAGCAACCAGAAGGCAACATGAGAAGATTGATCTTTAACTAGGAAGAAGAAAAGGATGCAGGAGTCTGAAAAGGAGATAATAACCTACCACCTAGGATTGTTGTGAGGATAAAAAAGGTAATAACTTGTAAAGAATTTTACAAACCTTAAGCTCCATATAAATAATAGCTTTAATTTTTTTTTACTATTATAGAAAAGGAGATGGAAGGGAGCCAAAGTTAATTCCCCCCTGTCCCACCATCCTTCCAAATATAAAATGATATCTAAGACAGAGTATTCATTCCTTTCTAGCCTGGAGAGTCGTGCCAGGGGAGGAGCTTGGGGCAGGATTTATAGTCTTATGGTATGAACCTCAAAATTAACAGAAGGATCCTGGTTTCTTCAACAGCCCAGATCTGCCATCCCCTTGAAAAGCTGGCTCCCATCACTTTTTGCTTCTCTACCCTCATTGCCACAAGGAACTGGCTGGGTGATGAAGCAGATTGGAGCCTGGGGGAGGCTTTTGGAGATGGCCCATGTGTACGGGGTAGAGCAAAGTAAACATACATGAAAGCATTTTTGATCATTCCTGGCTATATAAGTATGCAACGTACAGAGCTCTGGTAGCCTGGGAGCAAAGGATAAGAGCAATGTAATATTTTATTTTTAAAGGATACAGGCAATAATGTGAGAGACAATAAAAGAATAGGGTCAAAACTTCCTAACACCATGTGAGCTCTCCCTTTCCTATGTGTTACTTAGGGGATAAATTATCAATTGTATTGGTTTCTAGAAGAAAGTGCTATTTTCTCCAGAGCTCTGACCTTAGACAGTTACATATGGGATTGTATTACGTTACCACTTTTGTTTCCTTCCAAATAAGTGCCATTCCTCATGAGACTGGATGCCTGATGCCTCAGACCAACAGTTGAGGGGCCACTTGAGGACATGGAGCCAGATCGATGACTGCAGGAGGAAGTTGGG
This sequence comes from Sminthopsis crassicaudata, assembly GCF_048593235.1. NCBI lineage: Eukaryota > Metazoa > Chordata > Mammalia > Dasyuromorphia > Dasyuridae > Sminthopsis > Sminthopsis crassicaudata. The sequence continues at coordinate 197,177,412 of NC_133620.1, read as the reverse complement.
AGGCCTCTCCCAAGGCATCCATCTCCAGAGCTCAACCTCCCAGAATACAAGGAGGAGGAAGAGGAAGAGCCCATGCAACTGAAGGCAGAATTGGAGGGGTCCACACTGTAGCGCTTCATACCCACAGGGTCCAACAGGTAATCTTCCGAGATGACAGTTTTGGCTGGGCAAGGAAGCAGTGCAAAAAAGCAGAGATCAGCACAAGAGACCAATGGTCACTGGAAAATGGCAAACCTTTCCCTGATAGTCAACTCCCAATCATTCAGAATGTTCAGAGGTTAGGGGCAATTGTGAGTAGTGAGCCAGGAATACCTAGATTCAAACATCACTCTTGACACATCCTGGCAAAGTGACCCTAGACAAAAAACAATCTCTCAGTGATGAAGGCAATTCTCTTAGACTCTAAGTTGCAGAGAAGATGCTGACCTGCATTGGGGGGGGGGGGGAGGGAGGATGTTTCACATCTGAGGGTTCATTCTAATCAATGAAATTACAAGCTCAGACCTGACCCTAGCCCTGTTGGGTATTTGGGGAGAAATCCACAGAGATCACTTACATCTTGTTAGCAAAAAAATAAAATAAAACAAACTACATATTTCATTCACTCTTTGAGGGAGCTGACAAACAAAAAGGGCTCTAAAAGAAGTTTTCTATTTCACTGCTTTCTCTCTCTGTGTGTAGTCTCCCTGGATAAAATATAAGTTCCCTGAAGACAGTGACTATTTCATAGTATTTTTTGCATCCCCAATACTTAGTAAGTTCCTAATAAAAACTTGTTGGTTGATTGTACAGAGATGCTAAAGAAGCATTTGGAGAAGGGGAAATAGATTGATCTGGATAACCCATTAATTAATTAATTACATAATCAATTCAATTCAACAAAAAATTTAATGATTCTACTATGTTCCAGAGAAGATGCTTAGGCAGGCAGAGATAGAGACAAAACAAAGAAACAGTTCCGCCCTCAAGAAGTTTGCATTGTCAGGAAGGATATAGCAAGTGCATAACTATTCAACCAATAAGCATTTATTAAGTGCTAGCACCATGCCAGTCCCTAGGGATATGCACTTATAAAAATGAAACATCTTTCTCTCGAGGAATTTACTATGGGGATACAAAATTACACACACACACACACATACACACACACACACATAGAGAGAGACAGGCAGGGGGGGAGGGAGGGAGGGAGGGAGGGAGAGAGAGAGAGAGAGAGAGAGAGAGAGAGAGAGAGAGAGAGAGAGAGAGAGAGAGAGAGAGAGAGAGAGAGAGATACAAAGACCAAAAGACAGAGATAGACACTAAGAGAGACACATACAAAGAGCCAGAGATGAGACAGACAGACAGACAGACACACACACACACACACATGCAGACAAAGAGACATAGTGAGGGAGGGAGGGAGGAAAAGAGGGAAGGAAGGAGGGAGAGAGAAGGAAGAAGGAAAGGAGGGGGGAGAGAGAATTGTTAGTATTTTTCAAATACCACCACACAGGAAGCCCATGAATTTAATGATCAATCAAATCCTCTGAAAAAGAATTCCTAGGAATATTGTCCAGCAACCTATTATGAGAGATCATAGAACAGAACCTTTCAGCATTCCTTCCTTTCTTGAGAGATCATAGAACAGAACCTTTCAGCATTCCTTCCTTTCTTCCTCTCTAATCTCTCCATCCACAACATAGGTAAGAAGTAAAAAGGCTGCCCCTACCCAGATAAGTGGCTGGTAAATTCTTTTTATCCATGAGTAAAAACAAAAGCCAGAAAATGTTTGGCAACCAGAAAAAAAGGTATGATTAGATAATATGCTTTAGTGGATAGAGGGCATGAAAGGAAATCAGGAAGATCCAGACTCAGAAAACATCTATGTGACCCTTACAAGACACTTAAGTTCTATTAGTTTCACCTGTTTCCTCGTCCTTAATAACATCACTCACCTTTCAGGGTGCTATCATTGGGTTTTTATGAGCCTCAAATGAGATATGTGGGTAAAGTACTTTTCAAACTTGAAAGCAGTATATAAATGAGAGTCATTGTGATGGTGGGAATATGGTTAACTTAAAGATGGAAATAATCACAATAACCAATTAGATAGTAAATATAATATATATTCTGCTAATAGCAGCTGTTATCTTACAAAGCACTTAACATAAAATTAGCTTATTGATTTTCACCACTAATCTTCCTTCCACATCTCACATCATTCAAATGCTTTTTCCCAGAATCCCTTTCTCACATGAAGCGGTAGCCTTTCTTGCCAAGGCAAACTCTTTATCCCATCCCTTCTCCTCCAGCAAATCACCCCCTTTATCATTCCCGTTCTCACTACTCTTCGGTCTTTATCTACTGGCTGCTTTCCTGTTGCCTACAAACATATTCACATCTCCCTCTTTCTGTGATCCCAATGTCCTTACTGGCTCTGAGTAAATCATTTACAAATGGTACCTTTACTTCCTCTATTCTTACTTTCTTTTAAACTCTCTTTAGTCTAGCTTCCAGCTTCACCATTCAACTGAAGCTGCTTTCTGCAATGGTACTGATGATCTCTTAATTACAAATATAATGGCCTTTTCTCAATCCACAATCTTTTGGACCCCTTTGTAGTCTTTGATACTACCTAATACTCTCTTATGAGTACTATCCTCTCTCTGGATTCTAGTATCAATACTCTCTACTGAGTTTTTTCCTATCTTTCTAACTAATTCTTATTCTTTGCTGGTTCTTCCTTCAGATCATATCTACTAATGGTGAGTGTTCTCAAGGCTCCATCCTGGGTCTCTCTTCTTTTCTCTGTGCTAGTTAATTTCATGATCTCATCAGTTGAGGATTCTCAAATCAATTTATCTAGCCCTAACCTTCATCCTAACCTCCAGTTTCATACCTCCAAGGCCCATTAGACACCACAAGCTAGATGTCCCATAGATATCTGAAGCTCAGCATGTATAAAACATAACTTATTATCTTTCCCCCTCAAACTCTCCCTACTACTGAACTTTCCTAACATTCCAGAGCACCATCATTCTCCCCGTCACTCACAATCTCCGTGTCATCATCTCTTCCTTATTAGCACTCATCCAACATACTTACTCTATTGTTAAATATTGCGGTTTCATTAAATGTATGGCATCTGATCCTTTTGTAATACATTTAGCATATTAACTAAATTATACCATAGTAAGAGCACATTAAGACTCAAGGACAAAAATTTCATGTAGCTTGTGTACTTCTTTTGTAAAATTGAAAGTGTAAATTGTACACTTTTAAGGGACATTAACTCCAAGTATAAGCATTATCTATTCAACCATGCATACAAGAAAAACATTTTTTAATCTATCAAGAACAGGAAGCACAGTCACTCTCATGTATTGAATTACCTCTTTTAAAAATATTAAATATAAATGTCTTTTTTCTAAATACTCTTTGCATGTCATCTAGAGGTCTAGTTTAGAGAGACAATAGATTCTGGTAATTTTAATGATTAAGTAGCTTGTGATAATACACTTTACTTGTGTAAAACTACATTATAAACTGCTTTTAAAAATATTGTAGTTTCTACCTTCACGGCATTTCTCAAACATGTTCCCTTCTCTCTCTTCACACAGCTAATTCCTGGTAAAGATCCTTGTCAACTCATGTGGGATCTATAGCAATAAGCCCTCTGGTTTGTCTCCCTGTCTTTCCCCAATTCAGTCTGATCTTTTTATCTTTCTACTTATTAAACTCCAGAGGATTCCCTATTGTTTTGAAGATCAATAAATTTTCTGTTTGACTTTTGAAGCCCTGAACAACCTAGTCTCATCACTTTTCTAACCTTCTCAAACCTTAATCTCCTTTCCATCCCCTCCACTATACTTAGTGATCCAGAGACTCTGGACTCCTACACTATACTACTGTCTCCCAACTCCATGACACTGGATACCTCTGAAGCCTGGAATTCTCTCTCTCCTCATTACTCCTTCCTGTCATCCCTCCCTTCCTTTAAGATTCAATTCAAATTTAACTTTCAGTAAGAGACCTTTCTCCAGGCCTTCCCAGTTTTAGTGCATTCCCTCTGATATTACTTCCCATTTACATTGTATGTATATCACTTCTATGTGCATATTTATTTTTATGTTGTCTTCCTCATTAGAATATGAGATCCTTTCCCTCCTCTTTCTTTGTAATCCTTATACCTAGTGTATGTACCTGATATTCACTAAATACTTAATAAATTCTTGTTGATGATCATAATGATGAGGTAATTATTATAATAAGTGTTATTATTCCTCTTTTATAGACTTCCTAACTTGGGCTCAGGAACATTAAGTTCAATTCATTTTATTTAACACACTGTACAAGATTACAAAACTATTAATGTCAGATCCTAACTAGCTTTTTGGCACCACTGTATGCTAGCATGAATACAAGTATTTAGATATATTTTTGTTATTAAGGCTTGTTTCTCCCACAATGGTACAATAACGTCATTTAAACTAATTGTAAACAATATGTCTTGATCCTTGAGGGTTCTCTTGTCTATTTTTGGTGAATCTATTCTCCAAGACGAGAAGAGAAAATTCTCAGGGAGAGTCTAAGAGGAGTCTTGGACAGAGATGAGTTTCAGATAGCTTCCAAGGGAAATGGGCTTTGATCCTCGAGGCAGTGAAGGGTGATAGGAGTAGAACTGGCTCCAGATGCTGGGAGGACAGCTCCCAATTTGTTTCAGCATCCCTTTGCATATTTTGCTATCTTGTAAGATTTGTTGTTGCTGTTTTTGTTATAATTAGTTTTAAGAGAGGGTGATGAGGAAGAGGTGCTTTGTCAGCAACGTAAATGCTATGATTAGTGTGGCCTCCCAGCTTCCCCTAACTCTGGGAGCAATGTATGAGAGGAGGGAAGGAGAGAGGATAACAAATATTTTAGGGACTGTACAATTGTAGGCACCCACTGGACCAGAATAAGAGGCAAAAAAAGAGAAGTAAAGGGAGGAGAAGAGAAAAAAAAGAATGAAAGAAAAGAAAGAAAAGGGAAAATTCTGTTTACAATCCAATAGAAACAAATTGGAAATGAAAAAAAAAATGACCAGAAACCTAGCATGTCAAACGATTAGAGCTTTAGCAGTAGTCAAAGATCACCAATTAGAATCACCTCACTTTACAGATAACGAAGCTGAGGACCAGAAAGCTTAAATGAATGAAAAGTATTTATTAAAACATTCACCATGTGCCAAGCCTTGGTGCTAATCATTGGAGATACAATTTCCATTTTTTAAAAAATAGATTTTTATTGATATATTTTACATCACCCATATTTCCCCCTGTACCTTTCACCTTCCTCTTCCAGAAAGAAGAAAAAATATACAAAACCAATTAATAAATCATAAAAATCTGATGTTATTTCCATAGCTATGTAGTCCTTCCTCCATTCGGGCAAGGAGAGAAAAGTTGTCTTTTATGTTCCTTCTTTGAGGCCATGCTTATTCTTTGTAATTTTACAACAAACACATTTGATTGTTTTGTAGTTTCACTTTACATTGTAGTCAATATATATTATTCTCTTGTCTCTGATTACTTCATTTTGTATTAGTCCATATAATTCTCTCCTTGCTTGTCTATATTCATTATTTTTCTTTTTCTTATAAATCTCTAATATTCCATTGCATCCATGTAATGCAATTTAAGTCATTTCCCTAGTTGATAAATTTCTACTTTGTTTCCAATTCTTTGCTACGAAAAAAAGTGTTGCTATTATAAACATTTTAGTCTACTTAAAGACATTTCTGTTAATGTTTTTCTTGTTGTATATGCCTAACAGGGCAATCTCTGGGTCAAGAAATATGAACATTTGTAGTCATTTAATTTGCATAATTACAAACTGCTTTTCATAATGTTGAGTCCCAGTACATAGCCAGGAGCTGACATTCCAAAAAGGGAGGTGACACACAGAGGGAAATGTGGTCTTCAGCTTGGATATTTTTGACTTGAAAAGTTACTAGGAATAAAGATGACAATATTCCCCAAACTAATCTATTTATTTAGTGCTATACCAATCAGACTCCCAAGAAACTATTTTAATGACCTAGAAAAAATAATAACAGAATTCATATGGAAGAACAAAAGGTCGAGAATTGCAAGGGAACTAATGAAAAAAAACTCAGAGGAAGGTGGTCTAAGTGTACCTGATCTAAAGCTATATTATATAGCAGCAGTCACCAAAACCATTTGGTACTGGCTAAGAAATAGAACGGTAGATCAGTGGAACAGATTAGATACAAAGGACAAAAAAGGGTACATCTATAGCAATCTAATCTTTGACAAACCCAAAGATACCAACATTAGGGACAAAAATTCATTATTCGGAAAAAACTGTTGGGAAAACTGGAAATTAGTATGGCAGAAATTAGATATGGATCCACACTTAACACCATATACCAAGATAAGATCAAAATGGGTCCATGATTTAGGCATAAAGAGGGAGATAATAAATAGATTAGAGGAAGAGAGAATAGTCTACCTCTCAGACCTGTGGAGGAGGAAGGAATTTATGACCAGAGGAGAACTAGAGATCATTATTGATCACAAATAGAAGATTTTGATTACATCAAACTAAAAAGTTTCTGTACAAACAATACTAATGCAAACAAGATTAGAAGGGAAGTAACAAATTGAGAAAATATTTTTAAAAACAAAGGTTCTGACAAAGGTCTCATTTCCAAAATATATAAAGAACTGACCCTGATTTATAGGAAACCAAACCATTCTCCAATTGATAAATGGTCAAAGGATATGAACAGACAATTCTCAGATGATGAAATTGAAACTATTTCCACTCATATGAAAGAGTGTTCCAAATCACTACTGATCAGAGAAATGCAAATTAAGACAACTCTGAGATACCACTACACACCTGTCAGATTGGCTAAGATGACAGGAACAAATAATGATGAATGTTGGAGGGGATGTGGGAAAACTGGGACACTGATACATTGCTGGTGGAGTTGTGAAAGAATCCAGCCATTCTGGAGAGCAATTTGGAATTATGCCCAAAAAATTATCAAACTGTGCATACCCTTTGACCCAGCATTGCTGTTATTGGGCTTATATCCCAAAGAAATACTAAAGAAGGGAAAGGGACCTGTATGTGCCAAAATGTTTGTGGCAGCTCTTTTTGTTGTAGCTAGAAACTGGAAGTTGAATGGATGTCCATCAATTGGAGAATGGTTGGGTAAATTGTGGTATATGAAGGTTATGGAATATTATTGCTCTGTAAGAAATGACCAGCAGGAGGAATACAGAGAGGCTTGGAGAGACTTACATCAACTGTTGCTGAGTGAAATGAGCAGAACCAGAAGATCACTGTACACTTCAACAACATTACTATATGAGGATGTATTCTGATGGAAGTGGAAATCTTCAACATAAAGAAGATCCAACTCACTTCCAGTTGATCAATGATGGACAGAAATAACTACACCCAGAGAAGGAACACTGGGAAGTGAATGTAAATTGTTAGCACTACTGTCTATCTACCCAGGTTACTTACACCTTCGGAAGCTAATAATTAATGTGCAGCAAGAAAATGGTATTTACACACATATATTGTATCTAGGTTATATTGTAACACATGTAAAATGTATGGGATTACCTGTCATTGGGGGGAGGGAGTGGAGGGAGGGAGGGGATAATTTGGAAAAATGAATAAAAAAAAATTAAAAAAAAAAAAGAAAAGTTACTAGGATGATAAGACTACAAAGAATGGACTGACAAGCCTTTTCAGAAACTGGAAAGGTATGAAGAGAAGAGGAGATCTATGGGAATCAGAAAGATGGCTGGCCTTGGTAGCAAAGTCAAAGCAGGAGTTATGGATTTTATGTGGGAGGCAGAGGTTTGGGAGAATTTTGGACATAATTAATGACAGGGGCAGGACTAGAATTCAGATCTCTTGATTTGAAGTCTCCTTCCACTACCTCTGTCTCTTTTTATTTAACTCTTATCTCTCTCGTGCATAGTCACTCCACAAAAATTTATTAAAAACTTACTGAATATCAAACACTGTGCTAAATACTGGGAATACAATGAAATGCTCTGCAATAACATGCAAACAATTATGTACATACAAGGTATATACAGAGTAGATAGAACGTAACCATAGAGAGAAGGCACCAGCAGTAGAGACCAGAAAATATCTCTTTCAAAAGAGAGTAAGGTGAACCTTGAAAGAAGCCAGTAGGCAAAGAGGAAGAGGAAGAGCATCCCAGGCCTGCCAAACAACATGCAAAAGGCAAGAAGTTGGGAGATATGAGAAGTGTCAAGAAGATCAATGTTGGCTTTCAGTGGACATAGAGGAAGTAGAAGGGAATAAAGGGAACCAGTCATGAACATACATACATACATACAAACAAACATATATATATATTACATACACATAGACATATATGTCTTTTTATTTTACCATTCTTTTTTTTTAATTTTGAGAACTAAATTCTTAATAGCCTCTCCCCCACCTATTGAGAAGGCAAGAAATATGATGGGTCAGAAGCAGGATTTGTACACAGCTCTTTCTGACTTCTGACTTGAAGATCTACTTAATATGAATTTACATTATTCACCATCCCATTTCTTAACAAATACTTAAGACAATTTAAAAAGAAAATTGAATTTTCAGCTTGATAGAGAATGATGAAGATAGGCACATCATGGAGAAATGAGTCAGGGGCAACGGATATGTGGTTGAGTTGTGTGGGCTCCTTGACTGAGAGCCATGTGCCTGTTCAGTAACACAGCAACCACACAAGCCTGTTGACAGGACTTGAACTTTCAGTATCATTTTTCTCTCCAGTGGTTACAAAAAGATGCCTTCCTGATTCAATTCAGCTATCCTGCCACCCTAACTACTCCCATTAAATCAAAAGGAAGCCAATCAAGCCTCTCTTGTTCAAGCCCATTTAATTATTGAGGACGACTCCAGGAAATCTAAGCCAAGTCAGCTGAATCATAAGGGGTATGTATATGCTTGAGTGTGTCTCTCTCCATCTCTGTCTCTGTCTCTGTCTCTGTCTCTGTCTCTCTGTCTCTCTCTCCTCTCAAATCCTGATTCACTGGGGAGAAATGATGAAACTAGTGAATCATTGCTTCTTTTCTAAAAAGATTCTGCTTTTGGTATGATATGCAACAAAATGCCTGAACTGAAAAAAACCAAAATCCCAAATAGCCACAACTGAATGTGACTGCTGGTGTTTCCAGGATCAACCTCTGACAATCCTTGGAAGCACAATTATTACTAAATTCAGTAATTTTTTTTTAAACTGTGGTTCACAATCTTATATGGAGTCTTATAACTGAATGTGAGGGTTACAAAATCATGATTTATTACAAAATTTGGCTCCATTTCAGCCAAGGGAATTTTTTTTATTTCCCTTAGTTGGTTGGTCACAGTATGGACTGCCTGCAAATCATTGATGTTCTTCCATTTATTTTCATGAGATTAGAAAAGCTAAATTAAATCAAATGAAACCTAAAAGAAAGATTTTATGGGGAAATCATCACAGCAATACTTTTTTTTTTAAATGGTAGTCGAAAATTAGAAATAAAGTACATATGTTTTGATTGAGGCATGGCTGAACAAAATTGTGGCTACACATTCAATGAATATTATTGCTCTATATAAAAGACAAATAGAGAGAATGTAAAGAAATCTGGGAAGACCATGGAAAGAATACTGAATTTGAAGTGATGGAATCTAAGTCAAATCCTACTTCTTCTATTTACCACCCAAGTGACCTTGGAAAAGTTATTTTTTAGACCTCAGTTTCTTCACCTATAAAATTAAGAAGTTGGACTGGAAAGTTTCTTAGGTGCGTCTCAGCTCCAAATTTATGATTCCTTAGATAATATGAACTGATGCACATTGAAGCAAGTAGAACCAGGGGTGACAACACACAATTACAATGATATAAATTTTAAAAAATTTTAAATGACAACTGAACTGAGAATACTAATGACTAATAATGATCCCAGAGATCATATCACTACAGATCTGGGAGAAGTCAACTAACACAGTTGCTGTACTGGTCCCTTTAATTTGATTCTTTTTCTTTGTTGTTTCTTTGTTGTGGTGGGAGTGGGGCATAATAGGGAAGAGGATGATTATATTGTAAACAACATAAAAATATCAACATTTTAAAAGGAATTATTGAAGGGGAAAGAGCTAAAATGGCACAGAAAAGCCAGGTAGTTGCCTGAGCTCTTCTCAATTTCCCTTGGAAATAACATTAAATCAAACCTCTATATGGATTCTGAAGTGGCAGAACCCACAAAAAGATGTAAGGAAACTTCAGAAAAGTTTGTCTCACTTGGGTAAAAGAGGAGGACACCCCACTGCAGCAATGTCCAGATAAGGCAGGGGAAACACTTAGTCACAGCACAAGTCAGCAACCAAGGCCTCTTGGTCCTGGCACAGCAGTACACCGATGAGGCTTCCAGCTCCAGCACAGAAGGCAAATGATAGCCCCAGAACTCGGGACAACAGGTGCAAGGAGGGTAGGCCATCGCAGTGCCATGGCCAAATTGAAAATTACTTGAAGCTTTGGTATAGAAAGCCAGTGACTAGGCCTCTAGCCCCAAACATAAGAAGCTTGGGCCCTCTGTGCCCCTGAAGCAGATCCCAACTTTGAAAATCATGAAATAAGCCAAAAAATGAGTAAGAAACAGAAAAGAGGCTTGCCTATAAAACTACTATGGTGACAGGGGAGATCAGAATACAAATTCACAGGAGGACAACACTGTCAAAATGCCTACATGTGAAGCTTCAAAGGGGAATATAAATTGGTTTCAAGCCCCAAAAAATCTTCTTTGAAGAGCTCAAAAAGGATTTTTAAAATCAAGAGAAGTAGAAGAAAAATTGGGAAAAGAAATGAGAATTATGAAGGAGTATTATGAAAAAATAGTTAACAGCTTGGAAAAGGAAGCACAAAAAATAAAAATAAAATTGGCCAAATGGAAAAGGAGGTACAAAAGCTAACTGAAGAAAATAATTCCCCCAAATTAGAATTGGTCAAGTGGAAGCTAATAACTCTTTGAGACATCAAGAATTTCCTCATTGGAAAAAAACAATTGACCCGGAAAAAGGATCCAAGAGAGATAACTTAAGAATTATTAGACTGCTGGAAAACCATGATATAAAAAAAAGAGCCTGGACAGAATCTTTCAAGAAATTATCACACTGTCCTCATATCCTAGAACCAGAGAGTAAAATAGCCACTGAAAGAATCCACTTATCACCACATGAAAGAGATCCCAAAATGAAAACTCCAAGGAATATTGTAGCCAAATTCTAGAATGATCAGATCAGGAAAAAATACTGTAAGCAGCCAGAAAAAGGAGTTAAAGTAGATGTAACATTAATCTAGATGCTAAAAACACCAGTGTATTTAATGTTACTCTAAAACTTCGCATATGATAAAATTGCAGTTAAAATGTACTATGTACTGAGAAATTAAGCTTCTCCCCCCCCACACACACACACCCAGCACATATACATATATACCTTTATTAGTTCCCTATTGAGCAAAATGAAGGGAGGAGGGATTTGAATGAAGGCTTTCTGCTTGTTACCTTATCCCTCAATAGTTTCCCCCATCCTTTTGTTTAAGATTCACTGGCTTTCCTTAGGAAATGATTTTCTGTCCTTTCACGAAATTGCTCTGCGTGGCTGGACTTAATAGCCACATTTCAGCTGGCAATAAGCCCCCCAAACAACTGATCAACGTCCAAATGAAGGGTTTGTTCACAGTTCAGCTGGTAGAGCTGTTTTCTGTGGCTACAGCACTCTAACTCCTCAGCTCAGAAAGGGGCAGGGGGAATATCTATCTATGTATCTCTATGGTAAATGTATATGTATATATATACACACACTTACACACACACACACACACCACCTTTCTTAAAAGAGCTCACCAAAATTATTCTGTGATTTTTCACTAAATCTAACGAGAAATCTCTAGGCTGAAGCATTTCCATGATGTCACAGATACATATGTGTATTGTCTGTTAGAAGCCCTGACTCCCCATTCCCCGAGGAGGTCACCCCACTGCATCCCTTTAAGCACTGACTATATCACTTACCTTGGACAATGAAATTCTAAATTCCCTCCCAGTCAGCTGGGGCAGACAGTCCTTCCAGTGTTTAGCACAGGCACAGAACTCAGGAAAATAAAGGCGAGACCCTTCTGGCATGGCCTTTAAGTAGACATGTAACCTGATTGCATAAACCAGGCATATTTCTTGTCTCCTATTCAATGGAGCTCTCTGGCTTCTCCCAACTCTTTAGGGGCTTCTCTATCCATGCCCCCTGCCCTTGCTCTCTCTCTAATAAAAACCCATCATTCTTTTTTTTTTTTTTTTTTTGCCATGATTGGCTTCTCCCCTAACCCCCATGTCCCTTCATGGCCTTTTGTTTCACCTTTCCCTAGGTCAAAGAGCACTTCAGGTTGCATTACCTATAGTGTTTTATCATTTTATTTGCTTCAATTACATTTCCCATTAACTTTTTCTCAGAACAGTATAGATTTTCTTTTTAAGCCTGTCTCCTTAGCTCAAATCATTCAGTGTTGGACTTAACCCAGTGACCCCTTTCTATGTCTGTTTAAGTGCTATATATTTTCTCACATAATAGGGAGACCAGAAAGCAACATACAATTTTAATCTGTCTGACATCTGAATTTCCTCCACCCTGAGCACTCATGTTCTTGCCTAAAGTCCAATTTTAAGGCTCTGATGGGATAAGTTATATTGGGGGGGGGTGGAGACTTTTCAGACAGGATTGGTGTATTACATTTGTGAAGTGATGGAAGGAACTTTTCTTCTATGAGATGGTTCTTCATGACTCTTCTCCCAAATGAGCTAATGGAGGGAAGATATCTAGTAATGCCTTCTCTCTTGATATTTTTTTTCTATTTTGTATGTATCTTGTTTGTACAAAATTGTCGACATGTTGTCTCTCCCTCCCGTCTTCTCTGAGATTATAATTTTCTTATAGGACAAGGACTGGTTTTTGCCCTTTTCTCTATCCCTAGTACTTAGCATAGTGCCTAGCACTTACTAGGTGCTTAATAAATGCAGCTTTTTAATTTGACTAGTTCAGCAATTTCTTATGTTTATAGTCAGGAAGCTGTCACCTTTGCCACAAAGACTCCCCTGATTCTCTCCTCTCTCCAATCCCAAGCACCCACCCTCAGATGTTAGCCCCAAAGTCAAAGACAGTGTCCAAGATGAGATGTAGTCTTCCTGCTTAAAGGGAAGCAGTGGAGTGTCCTTCTATGGGAATGGGGACAGAATGAGGAATCAAGGCATCTAACAAGCAATCCACAGATACATTCCTGACATCATGGAAATGTCCCAGCCTGGAGACCTCTCATTTATAAGATTGCAAAGGCACCCTGGACTAATTCTTAAAAGAAACTAGATTCCTTGGGAAGCAGCAAAACCTATGACCCATGGCTAAAAAAATCACAAAATTAGGAGAATTTCATCACCCCACATTGAAATTTTGATTGAAACTGACCCCCCAAAAAGGAAAAAGGTTATCCTTGGTATGTTACCCTTGGAATTCTCCTACCAAGAGATCTGATTCATAGGAATCAAGCAGCAGAAAAGGGTTTTGAACTTGGCTCATCTAATTCCAAAAAAGGTCAACTAGTCACAAACATTTGTTAAACCCATGTAGTTTTCCCTTCCATACTGTGGGGATTAAAAATATGGTATCTCCATGATCTGGAAAATTCATATAAAAATTTTGAATCTTTCTTCATATGAGAGAAGAAGTCTGAATTATTGTAGTATTAAAAGATAAAATGTTAATATTGTATAATATTACAATATATTTTATGCATTTCTGAGTTTCTGAACTTTTTCTGTATTGTCTACTAACCTTCATGTTTCATCTATGGCTTTGGCAAAACTATCCAAAAGTTTCCATTTAATTTCTTATGCTGATTCATGATACATCAAAAATACAATGGGGAAAGTTGCAATGTGGAAGAGATAACTGTATTATATGCCAGGTACTGTGCTAAGTATTGGAGATACAAAAAAAAGTAAAAATAGTCCTAGTCCAGGCTACCATTCTAATGGAGGAAATAGCAAGCAAACATCTGTAAAAAGATAGACATAGATATACATACACAAGATCAATTGGAGAAGATCTTAGAGGCAAGTCACTAGCTAGATATCTTCCCTCTTTCTGCCCAGGTAATCTAGACACAATAAATTTTCTTTTCACTATCATGAGCATGAGTGGAATTTATCATTTGAAGGAACAAAATCCTTTTGTAAGGCAAAACAAAAACCCAAACTTATGTGTTGTGAACAATCACCCCTTAATTTATCTGTTTTCAGAAATGGATTTTCATATTGGTTTTCTTAAAAAATTAGAACAGTTCACTAAGAAGAATCTGGGTGAAGTGTGCTTTCTATTTCTTCATGAATAGGGAAACAACTTTATATATAATTGGAAAAATAACATAATATTAAAATAAAGAGAAATTTTATAAAAGAATGGGAAACAAAGAGAATCTAGGAGGTACAATACATATAGAGCACTGGCCCTGAAGTCAGGAGGAAATGAATTCAAATCTGGCCTCAGATATTTACTTAACTAATTGCATGATCCTGGGCATTACTTTACCCCATTGCCTCCAGAAAAGATGGGGCAACAGGGGCAAAAAAAAGTGACCTGTCTAAGGTAACATCCCTAATTAGTAGTGGAATCAAGAATGGAATAGCCCTAGTGAATGACTATTAGATGATATTGAACAAAAATTTATCTGCTTGCTCCTGTTCCCAGTAAATGATCTGCTTTAACAATTACTGTATTCTTTCTGCTTCATTAACTTAGTTATCATTCTTCCCTTGATTCCTTTATCCTTTTCTCTGTAACTGGCTCCAGAATGGTTAATTCTGACACACACACACACCCACACACACACACACACCACACACACACACACACACACACACACACACGCACACACACACACACTCACTGATGGGGACATCAGTAAGCAGCTCTATGATCCCTTCAAGGACCTCCCATACACACATTACTCTGTGTACCATCAAGAGTCAAACCCATAATCAGGCATATTTCCTAACTTTCTAATAAAGTCCCCTCCACCCCACTACACCCCTTTTCATTTCAGACATCTTCAAACTCCCATCATGAGAAAAGCCAGGATATAAACAGCTCCAATGTTAACAGCTCCTTTACCTTTCTCAATCTCCAACCCCATGAGGTGTGTGTGACAGGCTGTTTGAGTTTATACAAACCCCAAACAGCCACAGATGGTACCTGGAAACAGAGCCAAACAACTTGTTCTTCATCCCTAGGGAGCAAGAAGGGGAGTACATGCCAGAAGATGGAGATCTCTGGGATCAATCACAAGCTGCCAGAGAGCAGCAGGAATACCACCCACAAGGCCAAAGTTTTATCCCTCCCTTCCCCCATTGCCTATAATTTCAAATGGATAAGTGGCTATATTAATCAAAAACTGAAAATTAACAGGAAGTAAATCTAAGTCTCCATGAAGTCAGAGGAAAGAGCACAGAATTTGGAGTCAGAGACCCTGAGTTCAAATCCTATCTCTTCTGCCTCCTAACAGTAGAACATTGGGAAAGGTAATTTCACTTTTAAGGAGGCTCAGGTTTCTTTGTGAAATAAGTGGGTTAGACTAGGTGGCCTAAATTCTTTTCCATCTCTAAGTTTATGATCCTATAATCAAATACCAAGAAGAGCAGGAATTTAAATTTCATACATTTTATTCTTCTTGTCAAGACTTGTAGGTGTGAATGTTAAGTCTGCTTAACAGATTGGATGTGCTTGGGACTTCTGGAAGACACCATAATTATAATACTCCAGAATAGATTTATTTAGTATTTCAGGGATTAAAATATAATTACTGAACTTCTGGATTTCAGAATACCACTGAGTGGAAAGTCTTTATAAAGATAAACTCTGAAATTTCTCCGTAGATTAAGATATATAGACAGAGAATGGAAATCAGGGTTCTGCTGGTAAATGTTTAATGATCATTTTTCTGAAAAAAAATGCACATGTCAAACTTTTAAGTTTACTTTGAATTATTAACACTTAAGTGTAGATAATCGATAAAACAATAAATCAAGCTCTAATTTGTAGCTTTGCTGATTTCAAGGGTAAATGTTCACATGGAAAATTTAACAGTTCTATTTCTAGTTGACACTAAAAATTTAACAACCCACTCTCTAGCTGGTTGGTGTTGGCTCTAATACATTTGGGCAAGTGGTCCTTCCAAGGGGATGCCATAACTCAGAAACAAAAGTCACTAGATGTTAGTTCTAAAACTGAATGTTCTCACCTTATAAGTCAGCTACTCCAGCCCCATAAATTTACAGTTGATAATTCACATTTGTATTATGCTTTAAGATCTACAAAAACCTTTATGTATAATAGCTCATTTCAGCCTCATGATAATCATTCAAAATATTGCCCCTACTTTATGGATGAAAAAAAAAAAACAAACCCTGATATCAGGGGAAATTGCCTAATTCACTTGACTAGACTCATGAGTAGTAAATGTTGAAAATAGAATCCAAGTCCAGGTCTAAAGAATATTACGTCCTATCTAGTAGCCTAAATATTGCGCTATGTTGCCTCTTAAGATGAAGAAACAGGGGGCAAAAGTAGAAGATGGAGAAGATTCAGGTTTGGCATCTGAGATAAGATCTGTCTCAACTTCCTGCATGACATTGGGAGAATTACCTCCCTGGGTCATAGTTACTTCGTCTATAAAATAAAGGGGATGGATTCAAATGCTTCTTGGATCCTTTTTACTTCTAAATCTATGATCTTAGGAGAAGACTTGTCTAAAATCATGCAGACATCGATGGTAAGTCCAGGATTCCAGTGCAAACACTCTACCCTTACTTCTAACTCATTTTCTATCTTTATATTGAATTGACTTTTCTTCTAAATATTGATCAACTACTTTCATCTCACAATCATTTTTTATTACTGATCAGTTTAAATGTCCTTAGCAGAATTTTGTTTTTTCCTCACAGGACCCAAGAAAACATGAAAGGAATTGGTGACCTTTTTTTAAAGAAAAGCAGCTTGAGGAATGGCTCTCTGACTATGTAGTAGGTACCTAAGTAGCCAAAAATGTTAATGGCATTTTTTTTATTTGAATAATTAGAGCCAAGTATGCTTACACAGATGAGACAAAGTGCATGCTTTGTATGCTTCTATGCAAATGTTGAGTGAAAAACATCTATCTCTGGTGTCAGAGGTGAAAGGGCAACAAAGCTATCAGTCATCTTGCTGAACATGAAGATCAGATCAGGGATTCTTCTGAAGCAAACTCAGAAGCTGGCCCAGGGAAAACTTCTAAGGGACTGTTAGGCCTGGGGATAAGGGGTTTTGAAGGCTCTGTTGCTCTGTTACTATCCCAGTGGGGCAGAGAAACTCCAGAGAAAGAGCTATAACTCAAAAAAACAAAGGATCTTTTTTTTTTCTCCTTCCCTGAGGCTGGGGTTAAGTGACTTGCCCAGGGTCACACAGCTAGGTCACAGTGTTAAGTGTATGAAACTAGATTTGAACTCGGGTCCTCCTGAACTCAGGCTGGTGCTCTATCCACTGCGCCACCTAGCTGCCCCAAAACAAAGGATCTGTAAGGCATCCTCCTCTCATGGGATGGAAAGAGTGAATTTTCTTGACTAAATCTTGTGTTGTGGTAGGATCAGGAAGACTTAGGTTCAAATACAGCCTCAGAAACTTACTAGCTTGATTTGGTCAAGAAATATAATTTTTATCTGTGAAATGGGCGTAATAAATAGCACCTACCTATTATGAGTATGAAATGAAATGACAAAGTATTCTATAAACTTTCTATGTAAATATTATTATAATAGTATTATTATATGTTATGACCTTGGGCAAATAATTTAGTCTGAGATAGTTTCCTCCTCTCTAAAAAATGAGAGTTGAGCTAGATAATCTCTGAACTCCCTTTTATCTTGAGATATATGATTCTACAATATTATGCAAAACAATAGAGAACTGTCAGAGTGATTTTTTTCACTCCCTTTTCCAAAGAAACCCAGATCCCCCAAACCAAGTTACACAGATGGTATAGTGGACCAGGTAAGTGATGTTAAGGGATTACCAGCAGAGGACAGCAGAGAGCAATATGTAGAGTCACCCTCTGGGAAAAAGTAAAAGTGGAAAGTTTTCTCCCAGAACAGTAAACGAACCTAAAACTCATGGGGGTGCTTCAGTCATTCAAATCCTTATTGAAACTGTGAGAATTTGCATTATAAAGTCTCTGGGATTCATGGTTGTCCATTCAAAGTCTTCTGTTTTGTTTTTCCAAACTATATGTGTGCTAGTGAGGAATTGGTACTATTTAATGTGAATGCAAAGTAAAGATTTTTTCCCAGAGTTGTAGGGAGGAGTGGGACAATAAACCAAGATGTAACTAAGTCTCCTCCAAAAACCTTTTTTTTTTTTTTTTTTTTTTTTTTTTTTTTTTTTTTTTTTTTTTGCTATGAGAGTCTTGGTTGCAAAGACTAAAAAGCTTTCATTACAAATGTAGATATAGTATTTTATGCGGCAAAAAAGAGACATGGGTTTAAATTCTGCATCTAAGACTTATTAGTTACATGACCATAGACAAGTCACATAATTTCTCAGAGACTTACATTTCTCCTCTGCAATGTGAGAAAGAAAGGAAAGAGAAAAAAGGAGAAAGGAAAGAAGGAAGAAAAAGGAGAGAGAGAGAAACAGAGAAAGAGAAAGAGAGAGAGAGAAAAGAGAGAGAGAGAAGAGAGAGAAGAGAGAGAAACAGAGAGAAAGAGAGAGAGAGAGAAAAGAGAGAGAGAAAAAAGAGAGAGATAAAAGAGAGAAAGAGAAGAGAGAGAGAGAAGAGAGAGAGAAGAGAGAGAAACAGAGAGAGAAAGAGAGAGAGAAACAAGAGAGAGAGAAGAGAGAGAAAAGAGAGAGACAGAGAGAGAGAGAAAAGAGAGACAGAGAGAGAGAGAGACAGAGAGAGAGAGAGAGAGAGAGAGAGAGAGAGAGAGAGAGAGAGAGAGAGAGAGAGAGAAGGAAGGGAAGGAGGGAAGGAGGAGGGAAGGAAGGAAGGGAGGAAGAAAGAAATGGACCACAGAAAGTCTGGAAGATTTCATTGGAGATAATAATGGCCAACATTTATATAGCATTTACTAATGTTACTACCCCCCAAAAAAGGGGATCTGAATTCAGATCTTTCTGACTCCTGGCCTAGAGTTGAATGCACTTTCACCACTTAGCTGCCTGCTAAATATTAAGGGAATATCTGTCACAGTGAGAAAAACAAAAAGCAGATAGGATTGTGGGTTCTGATTGAAGTTAATAGAACCTAGTCTGTGCTTATAATTGGCCCACCAACCAGGAGAGAATGAGGGGTCTGTCAGAGGCATACACATACATTTCCTTCTAGGGAGGTATGAGGAGCAAGCCTTTCCATCATCTGCATGTAGCTTGAGTGTTATTGGTCCGGGACCCAGCTGGGTAGTAGAAAGGTCAGGTCACTTCCAACAGTCAAGCATTGATTTCATTTTGTTGGAGGGTTAGCTTGTCTCACCCATCAAGAGAAAATATCCCCAGTGGTTTTCTTCCCTAGCTGGGGATCCTTTAAGGATTGTTGAAGTCTTTTCTTCAAAACAAAAGGTCCCTAAGACATATTTTTGGCTTGTCTCTCACTACCCCCTACCTTGACCCCTTTGAAAGTCACCACCACTAAATTTAATCCCAGATAGTGCCATCTTTGTGTGTGTGTGTTGTGGACTATTTTGGCAATCTGGTGAAGGCTAGACCCCTTCTCATATTTTTAAACACATAAAATTCATAGAATGACAAAAGAAATTGGTTACATTGAAATATCTATTTTCTTCCCTTCCAAGTTTACAGACCCTTTGATTAAGTCTGTACATTCCAGATAGAACTCTGATGTAACTATTATATATATATATATATATATATATATATATATATGTATCTCATCAAGGCAATACTTAATAACCTTTAATTTACCTAAAAATACATGTTTCCTATTAAATCAATCCACTATATAGCCAGTAGAATTTTACATTCGCTCTACAAGTTTCAGCTATCCTGAGATATGAACGCAAGTAGAAGGAAGGGAAATATCTTTTGTCTTTTTTCCAAAACTCCTCACTGTGTAGGAACATATTTCCTTAGGGCTTCAAACAGAGTGCCTGACACTTTCCATTTGAAAGCAGCCAAGAAATTACTCAGGGATTAAAAAGGAAAAGAATCTATTTTAAATTCTTGCATTAACCCAGACTTCTATCTAGAGAATCTTTTCCCCTCTTCCAACTCATTATATATATTTTAAAAAACTCTATGTGCAAATACTACAATTAAGAATAATGATCTAATTGGGATGTACAATAGTTTGCTCCTAAATGAATTTTTATAGGCAGAGCTAAGCTTTAGCACTTGGATTCTAACTTCAACTTTAAAAACTCCATGTTCATACTAGAGTGGGGTTCAGAGTCTATTTTAGTTCAAGAAACAGCTTTAGTGTGGGGTAGTAGTCTCCATAAAGGGGAATACAAAAGGGAGAATATACCGTAAGGGGTATGTGATCCTGCATAGTGACTATTGGGTAAGAATTTTAGATAACATTGAATGAACTATTCAGAAGAAGCAGACATTCAAGATCCTCCATTTTGTCAGCTTTCAAATGGATATAAATTGTTTTCCCCCTTACTTTCAACTTTTATTTTATTTCTCAATTAAATACAAACAAAACATTTTAACATTTATTTTTTAAATTTTGATTTTCAAATTCTCTCCTTCCTACCTTTCTCTCTTCTTGAGAAGGCAAGCAATTTGATATAAACCATAATGTGTAATCATACAATTTCCATATTAAACATGTTTCAAAAGAAAATATAGACAAAAAAGAGATAAAGTTTAAAAAGTAGGCTTCAACCTGAATTCAGACTCAAATTAGAGAAATTCAATTCAATTAATTCAATAAACATTTATTGTCTACTATGGGACAGAGACTGTGCTAAGTTAAGGATAAAAATATTTTTACAATTTAACTCATGAAGATATTGGGAAGTTTTAATAAGCTCTTGAAAACTGTAAGCCAACACCTGGTTACTATTATTAACCGTATTAGAAGAAAAAGATAGGAATTAGTAGTAAGAGTTGCCTATTCTAATGAGAAATTAAGTGACTAGTTTAGGTCAGATAGAAATTGGGATTTAAATGAACACAGTCCAGAAGTAATGCCAAAATCCAAGGGACCAAGTCAGAAAGAGGAAGGTGGGTGCAGGATGAAGAATGATCAAAGAATCCCAGAATTTAAGGATTGGATGGGATCATAGCATCCTTTCCATTAAAAAAGGAACTCCTCTATAATATACCTGATAAATGATTCTCTAGCCTTCATGTATTACTAGGTTCCAATGGTTTCCTATTACCTCTACAATAATTTTTGATCTTGGAAGTCATTCTCCATTAGACTCCATCCTATAATACTTGATCTCTTGGGTTTTATTTCCTAACCTCTTAGAATCCTTATTTTCTGTCAGAGTTTAGCTCAAGTGTCATCTCCTATCAGCCTTTGCCTGATTCCTTAGCTGCAAGAACTAGTTCTTCCTGGTATTTTTAAGTACATGTATATGTTTATTTCATTGATATTCCTTGAGGGCAGGGACTTGTTCTTTCTATATCACCAGAATTTAGCATGTATTAGGAGCTTAATAAATGCACATTGAATTAATGAAGATCTCTAGTGAGGGAGAATCTATTACCACCTAAGACATCTCATTCTTTTTTTGAATAGTTCTAATTTTAGGAATATTTTTATTATATTGTCTAAACTTGCCTCTTTGCAACTTTTACCCATTATTTGTAATTCTATTTTCTGGAGTCAAAACAATCTATTCCTTCTTCCACATGACAGTTCTCTAAATACTAGAAGACAGTTTTCTACCCTTTCTTCTATCAATTTAAGCATACAAGGAGGTCCAATTAGAATTGTTATTGTTATTTTCAGTCATGTCCAAATCTTCATGACCCCATCTGGAGTTTTCTTGCCAAGATACTGGAATAATTTGCTATTTTCTTCTCCAGGTCATTTTACAGATGAGGAAACTGAGACAAACAGACTTAAGTGACTTGCCTAGAGTCACACACTAGTATCTGAAGTATCTGAAGTCAAATTTCAATTTATGAAGATAAGTCTTCCAAACAATAGACCTGGAATTCTATCCACTGTACTATCTAGCTGCTACACCTTCTTACTGAGGCATTGAAGTACAGGGCAAAGCACTATGATTTTTTTAAATAAAAAAGATTGAAGTCTAATCTCACCTCTAATACTTTATTTTTTTTTTTTTACTGTTTTTAGGTTCATCTGTAAAATGAAGGGCTGTCGACTTCTCAGATATGATCCATACTTTAATCTATGACCCCACAATGTCTACTGGAAAGGTTAGTAAGTCAGCTTTGATCTCGGTTTACCTCTAATCTGGGTATAAAAGAATCTCTTGTTCACAGAATGGGAGTAGGAGTTACTTTGCTGGCAGAGGATTTTGTGGGCAAAGGGAGGAAATCCAGAAAGGGAAAAGAACATTTATGGTTTTCTTCTTGATTTGCCTGCCTGGGTGGGGTTTCCCCTTTTGTTTGGCTGATCGAGGTTCTGGATTTTATTTTGTTCTAATCTTCGCCCAGTTAGAGGCACCAAAACAAGCATATACTCTCAGAAGAGAATCACACACATGTGGAGTGCTTACTTTTCACTTAGGAAGCCAGATTCAGAGTCTAGATGAAATAACATTTCATTCTGACTGTGGGATCTTGGGCATTGTCATACTTTACTTCTCTTGTCCTCAGTCTTCTCATCTATAAAAGGAGCGGTTCAGACTGACCTTTAAGGTCACTTTAAGTTCTTGATAGAGGACTTTGTGAACCTATAACTATCCCAGTAGAAGCAATAAGGTAGGATACTGGGAGGTTGTATAACCTTGGGATAAAAGCAATGGCTAGAGAATGAAAAGATTTAGTTCCTCATTCCTTCTCTGCTTTTAGCTTCCTGTGTGGCTTTCATCTCTTGATACATCACTTTCCTCTTTCCCTCACACTTCCCAACACTAGGTCCAAGGCATTGTGGGCACTTTTACCCAGGCTTGTAAGGGCTTAATTGGTGATATGATCTCCATATTCCTCTCTTCCTTAGCTTATGCATTTATCAGATCTTGTAGCTAACTGGCTCTTTATAGGGAAAAAATGTGTTCTCCAAACCCATTCTATTTGAAACATTATGTTGATCACAAGTTGTCACTCCTCAATTTCCTGAGGTTAACATTCCTAGAAAATGTCATGAAAAAAAATGCAAGTGTTGATAAAGTGAATCTATGGGAAACAAGGGATTAGGTTCTTAAGACCACCAAAAAAACCTATAATCTTTTGCTAGAAACTGTCAAAAATTAATTTTTGCATATAATAATTTTGTAACAAAGTATCAATTTTGATAACATACACTTTCCCCAACATAGTAACCATGAAATCATCCATAAATTGCAGTATACAAAATAAAATTGGTAACATGCAAAACATTTTTCCTGACAGTAATTCCCTTGAATTCTGTAATTTTTGTGCTAACATCTCAATTAAAATAAACATTTAATTTCAGATGATATTTACTTCTCATAACATAAAATAAATAGTACCACAAATACTGTTCAACAAATAAAATTCTTAAAACTAAAATATTTTTAACTTAAATCTTACCTCCCACTATGTTACATGGCAATGTGAGGGCATTGTACTGTTACACTATATTGCTATGAATCTCTCTATCTTGCCCATCCTCTGAAAACCAAAAGAGAGATTGCTATGACTTTAATTACTGCCATCAGATGATGCTGAAACTGATGAGGTGTCAGAGGTGATGTTGAGACATCTCAACATCACCTCCGACACCCTGTCTTTCACAGTTGGTGAATGGAATTGGAGATCATGAGGGATGTACCAGCTTGAAATAATTTGTCAGTGACATCTCACTATTTGAAATCCTTAATGGTCTCTGAATTTGGTAGTACAGCAAAGGCGAATAGATGTTTAACCTTGAAGCTGAAATTGATGATGGAAAGGCAGCCTGGATGTTTGTAGCCAACTGGTTGATTAGGTTGATAGTGGCTGCACATATTCTGGCATGAAGTTCAATTGACACCTTTATTTTCTTACTAAGCCACATTGCTGACTTTGCACACTTGGACATAGAGCCTGAAGGGCTTGCACTATGTTTTGAGGGAATAATTGCAACATAAAACTTGAGTTTTAAAGGCAAACAATGAAAATATGAAATAAATGCACAAAGAAGCTCTCCACAAAGAAAGGGTGAACAAGACCAATAAAGTTCTAGTAGGATAACAGTAGCTCCACAAACTTTCACATATCCTAACTCATTTTTTTCCCTACTATGAATAGCCAGTACTGTGCACTATTGCCAAATGAAAGTGAAATTGTGGTTACTAATAAAATCATGTAAATGCTTGAAATCATGAAAGCTAAAGAATCAAATGGTGAGAACTGACTGTAGATATACTTCAAAGTACCATGCCTTGCTTACTTCATCAAGAAGGAATAAAGGGACCAAGATATACCAACTCAAAGCCAAGAAAAGGAAACAGGCCTGTGAGAAAAGAAATCTAAAAGAATATTGGTTGAGGGAGACATCTAAAAGAGATTGGCTATGGGAATATAATCATATGGTGATGCTCATCCATCTAGAAAAGGGAGAATTTTAGTTTCTTCATAAAATCATAGATTTGATTTTAGAAGGGAGTTCAAAGGCCATCTAGTATAATACATTCATTTTATAGAGGAGAAAACTGGGGCCTAAGGAAGTTGAGGGACTTAGGATCATAAGTCTAGGACTAGAGGGGATCTCAGAAACCATCTAGTCTAGTCTCCTAATTTTATGGATTGGGAAATTAAAGTTGAAGTTAAATGGCTTCTCCAAAATCTGTTAGTAAGTAACAAAGACAGATTTGAATCTAGGTTCTCAAGACTCCAAGGCCAATGTTCTTTCTGTATATCACAATTAGAGGATAAGCAATTAAAAAACAGGAAAAACAGACATTTGGTTTCCCAACTTTAACCATATAGAAACCATAAAATGTCATCATTGCCATGTAATAGAGTCTATGATACAGAAGTTAGAATTACAGGGTGATGGAATTGCACTTAACTGTTCATATTTAAATGCCCATTTTGGGCAACTAGGTGGAACAGGAATCAGGAAGATATGAATTCAAAGCTGGCTTCAGATACTATATGTATGACCCTGGAAAAGTAATTTAATCTTCTTTGCCACCGTTTCCTCATATGTAAAATGAGTTGGAGAAATAAATGGCAAACCTCTCGAATATCTTTCTCAAGAAAATACCAAAAGGGGTCATGAAGAGCAGAATTCCACTGAAAATGATTAAACAACAACTCCAAAAAGTCCATATGAGGCAGGGGGGAAGATAACTTCATCACCCAGTTTTCAAGAGTTCTAGTTGACAGAAAAAAAAATTAGCACAACATATACAAATGTATCATGATTAAGGCCAGTTAACTCAGAAAACAATTAGACATTTGTATTTTTTAGGCTTTTAGTCCAAAGAGAAAGAGGTAAAGGAAGAGAGGAAGAACAACAGACAGAACAGAGTTGGGATTAACAATGGCTGTAGGCTCCCAAACAAAGAATAGCCATCATGGCATCTCTTCTATCACAAGTACTTATTTTATTTTCTATCTCTAGCTTCATTTCTTCTTTTTTATATAGAAAATCCATCTTTTTCTTTCAGTCTCTGCTTATAGTTATAATTGCTATAGAATTTACTGTCATCATAAAGACTCTTTACCTTTCTTTTAGGGGTTCCCAAGACTTGCAATATTTTTTTTATTCTGGTCATAGAACTCTTTAGTTTATTTAACTCTTCAGCTGTAATTCCTGAAATGGGACTTCATGCCAGGGACAAGTTTCACACCTCCCTGAGATTTTGGGCTATCCTTGGTTTTACCTTAGGCTATTGATTTCTTCAATGACCTCCTCTTCCTAGGATTGGGCCATCACCTACACCAGGATCTCTGAGCTTCAAAGCATTAGCTATTACAAGGCCCTCTCTACTATCTCAAGACAGGGTTCTAGAGGTCTCATCACATTTAGCTGTCTCTCTCCACCCTTTTCTACCTACACTTGTTTTTGCTATTCCCCAGGCTAAATGCCCCTGACAATCTCTTTGATGATTTTTCTTTGAATCTCTCAGCCTTTATTGCCTCTGGACAGAAGCTCTGTGTAGCTATAGATATAGGACTCTGGCCTTTCTATGGTCAAATTGAGAGGCTATGGATTGTCTACACTGGAACTGCATTGTCTACTGACTCACTTTGAAAGCAGTACAGAAATAGAATAAGTCACGCTCATTTTAAAAATTGTATTTCTTGATTATTTAGTCTGGTGCAGACTTCAGGTTTTTACTGGCATAGATGTAAAAGAATTGGGCACTTTGCCTCCATTGAGGAAGAAAGGAAGAAAGGAAATACTGACCTAGGCTCTTTTTTTTTTTTAAACAAATATCTCATTTGGTTCTCAACAACACTCCTGGGAGGTAGATACAATTTTTATTTCCAGTTCACAGATGAGGAAACTGAGTCAAACAGCAATTAAATGACTCACCCAGGATTAGACAGATAGTGTCTGAAGGTGTATTTAAATTCAGGTCTCTTGACTCCAGACTTAGTGTTCTGTGTACCATGATGTCCCCTAGCCATCTCTAGACAACCAGAGGCAGTCTCATTTTCACTTTCTATCTATTTTGTATATCCATGTATATTATTTATATACCTAGTTTCTGGGTTGTCTCTGAGAAGATAAGTGGTGCAGTGCATAAAGCATGAGACGGGGGTCAGAAAAACTCATTTTCTTGAGTTTGAATCCAGCCTCAGACACTTTCTAGCTACATGATTCTGAACAAGTCACTTCACACTGTTTACCTCAGTTTCCTCATCTATTGTTGTTTATCCTTTGTTCTCTAAGATGACCATGACATCAGGCAAGTGATGCCTGACATGTAACTGAATAGGATTTAAGTGAGGGAGGGCTGCAAGGTCACCTGCCTCACTTTCCCTCCAGAACCATCTGGGTCCAGTGGTCAGATATAGAAAAAATGAGCTAGAGAAGAAAATGGCAAACCACTCCAGCATCTTTGTCGAGAAAACCCCAATTGTGGTCACAAAGAGTTGAACATGCCTGAAAACAAATGAACAATAATGACAAAAATCCATATATCTCCCCTGATAGAATATTTGGATGCAGAGGCTATTTCTCTTTTGTCTTTGTATCTCCTGACTGGTCAATATCTGGTCAATTAATAAATATAAGCTTATCTTTAAAATTACACATTGCCTAAGGTTATTTGTAGCTTTTAAGACCTATGATAGGGACTATAAGAATCTAATGTGCTGGAGCAAACCCTGCCTCATTTTACTCCTTTGTAAGATGAAAGGATTCATCTCCAAAATGAATGAATGAATGAATGAATTCATGCTTTATGGATCCAAGATTCTCTCTTTAAGGTTGTATCTATAAGGAAATCTTTACAGCTTTGATTTTTAGATCTAAAGTTGTTAGTCTGACTCCATTTTACAGATGAAGGAACTGAAGGCCAGGAAGGCTCAGGAAAATCCTTGAAATCTTACAGGAATTTGAACCCAAGTGCTCCAAATCTAAAGGTAGCAAAGTACCTTTTTCACCTTACCATCCTGCCTTTCCTTTAATATGGGACCCTACTTAAGAACAAGAGGTCCCCCTAAAGAGTGAGAAAAGGGACAAATGAATCCTGAACAACACTGCTCCCAACTTTCCCTTTCATCATGGCTCTGGAATTAAACCTGCCAAATGTGATTAGGACCAAAGCCATCATGCTTCTTTGAATAGCAATGCAGCTTGTTTTAAGAAAGGTTATCATCTACAACCAAAGGAAAAAGGGTGCTCTTCCATCCCAAATTCACCCAAAAGAAAAACCTAAAGCCTAAGCCAAGGCTTTTAGGCTGGGAAGAAAGGAGTGGGGGTGGGGAGCTAGTCCTTGTTAATGGACTGGCTGTCTAGCCCACTTTGAGCTGCTCCTAAAGGGCTAAGAGATTGTGTTTAGAAGTGAATTGAGACTACTGTACCATTCTTACTGGGAAACTCACTGGAGGAAAAATTAGTTTTTAAAGTGTCTTTAAGCCAAATAAGGTTTTTAAGGGAAATCTGATTACTAGATAATTTGAGCTGGTTGGGATCTTTAGAGAACATATCATCCAACTCCTTCATTTTCCAGTTGAGGGAGCTGAGGCCAAGAAAGGTTAAATAATTAACTAAAGAAAACATAGCCTCTCAGTGGCAGATCCAAGATAGCAACTCTGTTCTCCCAGTTTCTGATTCCATTTTCTAACTACTCCTGCTTTTGTAATATTGATCCTCTATCTCATCATGTTGTCCTCTATTGCTTGTCCTTCAATTGGATGAGAACCAATGACCTTGAAGAAATGTCTTAACACATGGGTGAACTGCATTTAAATGAGGAAGAATTGCACAAAATCATCAGCCTCATTCTCTCTAAGTTCAAAGTTCAGTGGCAAGAAAAAAGTCAGGGACTGGCAATCCTCTAGGTGCAGTAGATGACTTTGGACTCTTCAATGTCTGACTAAGCTCTAAGTGCTCCCCAAGATCTGCTTCAGTTGGCTGTTGAAAGAAATCATTCTTATCCACTCATTCCACCAAGGGAAGTCTTCAAGTGTTGGTGTAAAAATCCCCCTAACTCACTGACAGGTCTGAAGTTTGTCGGTCACATGCTACAGCTTCTTGGAGCCACAGGTGACCGCTGAATGGCCAAAAGGATGAGCAGCCATTACTTCAGAGGTGCTAGTCCTCCCTGAATACTCCATTCAACTCATGTTGTTCACAAGGATATTGACTAGCTATATGACCTTGGGCACATCTTTATATGCTTCAGTTTTCTCATCTATAAAACAGGGATCATATTAGCACCTATTTCCCAGGATTATTGTGAGGATCCAATGAAACTGCTTATATAAAGCATAAATGCAAGCTATTGTGAAAAATATAGATCAGACTTGTGATTGTGATTCATTTTATTAAAATGTTTTACTGTTTCATTTTGTTTTTATTATACAACTGTGACTTATCATAAATCTTCCACACACGTGCATCAAGAAAAGAATCATTTCTCCAGTACAGATAAATAGCAGACACATTGACCATGTCTGACATGTGTCTCATTCCATATCCAAAACCCAGAACTTCTGCCTGAGAGACAAAGGCATGTTTCATCACTGGTCCTCTCGAGTCAAGATTAATCATTGCTCTCAATTCTGATATATGTTTGTGTTATTTTTCTTTATATAATTATGAGGAGCATATATTTATTCTCTTGGTTTTACTTTGTTTTGCTATAGTTAAGTAAATCTTGGGGGGCGGAGCCAAGATGGCGGAGAGGAAACACACGACTCAGTGAACGTCCTCACTCCCTCACAACCAATTAGATAAATTAAGTCTCAAAATTAGCTCAGGATTGATAGATACCACAAGGACTGGAAGCACGACTTACCAGCTGAAGAGAATCTGGAGTTTCAACAGGAAAGGTCAGTTCTCAGGGGAGGAATAAGAAAGACCAGCACAGACGGTGGGGTAGGGGCACACTGCGCCCATTGCGCTGGGAGGGGCTCTGGGATCAGAGAAGCCACTGAGGTAAAGGAATCTGGCACAGGCTGTTAGCTCTTCTCTGCTAATTATTTAGCAGTTCAGAAGAGAAAGCCAAAACATTTTAAAACTCAGATTAGATTTTCCCCGATCCTGGGGGGTGACTCAGGCACCAGGGGGTGTGGCCTCAGCTACCTCCTGAGAATAGTTAAGAGACTGACAAGTGGGTGGACACGGCCCAAGGCAACACACACTGCCTAGCTTAGCTGGAGGGAGTGGAACTCAGCTCCAGGAAGTCCCAGAGAAGCGGAACCTTTGAATTAGGGACCGCGGTTTCTGGCAGACACTTCCAGTTTGAGCGCAGGGGCTTCTTACGTCACCTGCTGCAGACACCCACTCCCCACCCGGACACATAGCCTGGGCTTCCTGCAGTCTTCACTATTCTACGCCCTCGAAGCACAGCAGTGCTAATCACCTCTGAGGCACTCCCAGGGAGAGGGTGGGGAACTCTCTCCCAGAGCTCTCTCTTAGCTCAGGCTCAGGAGCCGCTGCATCCATCCCGTCTGGGAGGAAGCTGGTAAAGAAGTAAATAATTTCCTACCCCAGAGACAGGCCCCAAAAGATTTTTTTTAAGTATGAGCAAAAAAGCTAGAAAAACCATAGATTCCTTCTATACAGAGAAAGAGCGGGTGTCCAACCCCGAGGAAGTTGACAGCAGAGAATCAGATAACAACCTAAAGGGGAACGATTCCTGCCCCCCATCACATAACTCTCTCCTAGAAGAAGCTCTTAAGAAATTGAGGGAGATCGAAGAAAAATGGGGCAAGGAAAGGGAAGTTATGATAGAGAATAACAATGTCCTGAAATTGGAGTTGGAAAAAATAAAGAATTCACAGGAGATGCAGGGAAACAAAATTAGTGAATTAGAAAAGGTTAAAAAAACACAGGAAAGTAGGATATCTGAATTGGAAAAGATAAAAAAGTCTCAAGAAAATAGAATTTCTGAATTGGAAAAAGAAAATAATTCTCAAAAAAAAAAAATTAGGGAAATGGAAAAAAACTCAATAGAGCAAAATAATTCATTTAAAAACGAAATTGGGCATTTACAAAAAGAACTAAAAACTGTGAAAGAAGAAAATAACTCCTTAAAAGTCAGGATGGAACAAATAGAAATGAATGATTCACAGAGAACCCAAGAATCAGTCAAACAAAACAAAAAAAATGAGAAGTTGGAGAACAACGTCAAATACTTACTGGGAAAATCTATAGACCTGGAAAATAGATCTAGGAGAGATAATCTGCGGATTATTGGACTTCCAGAAAACTATGACCAAAAAAAGAGCCTAGATTCTATTTTACAGGAAATTATCAAAGAGAACTGTCCAGAGATAATAGAAACAGAAGGGAAAGTAGATGTGGAAAGAATTCATCGAACTCCTTCTGAAATAGACCCTAAAAAAAGAACACCACGGAATATTGTGGCTAAGCTGCAGAATTACCACACAAAGGAGAAAATCCTGCAAGCAGCTAGAAAAAAACAATTTAAATACCAAGGTGCCACAATAAGGGTCACCCAAGATCTGGCTGCCTCCACATTAAAAGATAGAAGGGCCTGGAACCTGATATTCCGTAAGGCAAAAGATCAAGGACTGCAACCAAGAATGAACTACCCAGCTAAGTTTAGCATCTTTTTCCATGGAAGAAGATGGTCATTCAATGAAACAGAGGAATTCTATATGTTTCTAAGAAAAAAACCAGACTTAAACAAAAAATTTGATCTACATCCACAAGACTGAAGAGAAACAGAAAAAGGTACACAGAACCCTTGAGAACTGTAACTTTGTTGTGGGTATATAAAAAATACTCAAGGATAATTTGATTTTACTGATATAAAAGAAAAAAAGGGGGGTGTGGTAAAGGGAAGGAGGTCGGTTCAGAAAAAGGGGAAGGAATGATAAAAAGAGGGAAACTACATCCCAGGAAGAGACATAGAAAATACACCATATCTGAGGGAACTTAGTGAGGGGGAGAATCATTGTGTGAATCTTACTCTCATCAGAAGAGGCTCAAAGAGTAAATAATTAACATATTTGTTTTTCAGAGAATTTTCTCTCACCTCATTAAAAGGGGGGAGAGGAAAAGGGGAAAGGAAAAGGAGAATAAGTGAAGGGACTTGGAGGGAGGGGGGAGGGATCCTAAAAAAAAAAAAAAAAGAGGGAGGGTTGCGCGTCACAAGGGGGGTCTGTAAATTAAATATCGGGGAGGGGGATCAGGGGGGTCAAGGGAAAAAAGTATAATCTGGGGATAATACGATGGCAGGAAATACAGAATTAGTAATTTTAACTGTAAATGTAAATGGGATGAACGATCCCATCAAACGGAGACGGATAGCAGATTGGATCAAAAAGCAGAACCCTACAATATGTTGTCTACAGGAAACACACTTAAAGCAGGGAGATACATACAGAGTAAAGGTAAAAGGTTGGAACAGAGCTTATTATGCTTCAGGTAAAGCCAAAAAAGCAGGGGTAGCTATCCTTATCTCAGATCAAGCAAAAGCAGAAGTAGATCTCGTTAAAAAAGATAAGGAAGGAAACTATATCCTGCTGAAAGGTAGCATAAATAATGAAGCCATATCAATACTAAACATATATGCACCAAGTGGTATAGCATCTAACTTTCTAAAGGAAAAGTTAAGAGAACTGCAAGAAGAAATAGACAGTAAAAC
Source organism: Sminthopsis crassicaudata (assembly GCF_048593235.1). Lineage (NCBI taxonomy): Eukaryota > Metazoa > Chordata > Mammalia > Dasyuromorphia > Dasyuridae > Sminthopsis > Sminthopsis crassicaudata. Next base: position 197,144,899 of record NC_133620.1, on the reverse strand, counting down.
TATAATAGTGGGAGATCTCAACCTTGCACTCTCAGATTTAGACAAATCAAACCACAAAACAAACAAGAAAGAAATTAAAAAAGTAAATAGAACATTAGAAAAACTAGGTATGATAGACCTTTGGAGAAAACTGAATGGCAATAGGAAGGAATATACTTTCTTCTCAGCAGTTCATGGATCCTATACAAAAATTGACCATATATTAGGACATAAAGATCTCAAAATTAAATGTAGGAAGGCAGAAATAATAAATGCCTTCTTCTCAGATCACAATGCAATAAAAGCTACATTCAGTAAAAAGTTAGGGGTAAATAGACCAAAAAGTAATTGGAAACTGAATAATCTCATCTTAAAGAATGACTGGGTGAAAGAGCAAATTATAGAAACAATTAACAATTTCACCCAAGATAATGATAATGATGAGACATCATATCAAAATCTTTGGGATGCAGCTAAAGCAGTAATAAGGGGAAATTTTATATCTTTAGAGGCTTATTTGAAGAAAATTGAGAAAGAGAAGATTAACGAATTGGGCTTACAACTTAAAAGGCTAGAAAAAGACCAAATTATAAACCCCCAACCAAAAATTAAACTCGAAATACAAAAATTAAAAGGAGAAATCAATAAAATTGAAAGTAAAAAAACTATTGAATTAATAAATAAAACCAAGAGTTGGTTTTATGAAAAAGCCAATAAAATAGATAAACCTTTGGTAAATTTGATCAAAAAAAAGAAAGAGGAAAATCAAATTGATAGTCTTACAAATGAAAAGGGGGATCTTTCCACCAATGAAGAGGAAATTAGAGAAATAATAAGGAGTTACTTTGCCCAACTTTATGCCAATAAATTTGATAACTTAAGTGAAATGGATGACTTTCTCCAAAAATATAGGCTCCCTAGATTAACAGAGGAGGAGATAAATTGCTTAAATAGTCCCATTTCAGAAAAAGAAATAGAACAAGCTATTAATCAACTCCCCAGGAAAAAATCCCCAGGGCCAGATGGATTCACATGTGAATTCTACCAAACATTTAAAGAACAATTAGCCCCAATGTTATATAAATTATTTGAAAAAATAGGGGATGAAGGAGTCCTACCAAACTCCTTTTATGACACAGACATGGTACTGATACCTAAACCTGGTAGATCGAAAACTGAGAAAGAAAATTATAGACCAATCTCCTTAATGAATATTGATGCTAAAATCTTAAATAAGATATTAGCAAAAAGACTTCAGAAAATCATCTCCAAGATAATACACTATGATCAAGTAGGATTTATTCCAGGAATGCAGGGCTGGTTTAATATTAGGAAAACTATTAATATAATTGACCATATTAATAATCAAATTAATAAGAACCATATGATCATCTCAATAGATGCAGAAAAAGCATTTGACAAAATCCAACATCCATTCCTACTAAAAACTCTTGAGAGTATAGGAATAAATGGATTATTCCTTAGAATAATCAGGAGTATATATTTAAGACCGTCAGTAAGCATAATATGCAATAGAAATAAACTGCAACCTTTCCCAGTAAGATCAGGAGTGAAACAAGGTTGCCCACTATCACCATTACTATTCAATATAGTACTAGAAACGCTAGCCTCGGCAATAAGAGCCGAGAAAGAGATTCAAGGAATTAGAGTAGGAAATGAGGAAATCAAACTATCACTTTTTGCAGATGACATGATGGTATACTTAGAGAACCCCAAAGACTCTGCTAAAAAGCTACTAGAAATAATTCAAAATTTCAGCAAAGTGGCAGGATACAAAATAAATCCACATAAATCCTCGGCATTTTTATATATCACTAACAAAATGCAACAGCAAGAGATACAAAGAGAAATTCCATTCCAAACAAATGTTGAGAGTATAAAATATTTGGGAATCCATCTACCAAAGAAAAGTCAGGAATTATATGAGAAAAATTACAAAACACTTGCCACAAAAATAAAGTCAGATTTAAATAATTGGAAAGACATTCAGTGCTCTTGGATAGGCCGAGCGAATATAATAAAGATGACAATACTCCCCAAACTAATCTATTTATTTAGTGCTATACCAATCAGACTCCCAAGAAACTATTTTAATGACCTAGAAAAAATAACAACAAAATTCATATGGAAGAATAAAAGGTCAAGAATTGCAAGGGAACTAATGAAAAAAAACTCAGAGGAAGGTGGTCTAAGTGTACCTGATCTAAAGCTATATTATATAGCAGCAGTCACCAAAACCATTTGGTATTGGCTACGAAATAGACCGGTAGATCAGTGGAACAGATTAGATACAAAGGACAAAAAAGGATACATCTATAGCAATCTAATCTTTGACAAACCCAAAGATTCCAACATTAGGGATAAAAATTCATTATTCGGAAAAAACTGTTGGGAAAACTGGAAATTAGTATGGCAGAAATTAGATATGGATCCACACTTAACACCATATACCAAGATAAGATCAAAATGGGTCCATGATTTAGGCATAAAGAGGGAGATAATAAATAGATTAGAGGAACAGAGGATAATCTACCTCTCAGACTTGTGGAGGAGGAAGGAATTTATGACCAGAGGAGAACTAGAGATCATTATTGATCACAAAATAGAAGATTTTGATTACATCAAACTAAAAAGTTTCTGTACAAATAATACTAATGCAAACAAGATTAGAAGGGAAGTAACAAATTGGGAAAATATTTTTAAAAACAAAGGTTCTGACAAAGGTCTCATTTCCAAAATATATAGAGAACTGACCCAAATTTATAAGAAACCGAACCATTCTCCAATTGATAAATGGTCAAAGGATATGAACAGACAATTCTCAGAGGAAGAAATTGAAACTATATCCACTCACATGAAAGAGTGTTCCAAATCACTACTGATCAGAGAAATGCAAATTAAGACCACTCTGAGATACCACTACACACCTGTCAGATTGGCTAAGATGACAGGAACAAATAATGACAAATGTTGGAGGGGATGTGGGAAAACTGGGACACTAATACATTGCTGGTGGAGTTGTGAAAGAATCCAGCCATTCTGGAGAGCAATCTGGAATTATGCCCAAAAAGTTATCAAACTGTGCATACCCTTTGACCCAGCAGCACTACTACTGGGATTATATCCCAAAGAAATACTAAAGAGCGGAAAGAGACCTATATGTGCCAAAATGTTTGTGGCAGCTCTTTTTGTTGTAGCTAGAAACTGGAGGATGAATGGATGTCCATCAGTTGGAGAATGGTTGGGTAAATTGTGGTATATGAAGGTTATGGAATATTATTGCTCGGTAAGAAATGACCAGCAGGAGGAATACAGAGAGGCCTGGAGAGACTTAAATCAACTGATGCTGAGTGAAATGAGCAGAACCAGAAGATCACTGTATACTTCAACAACGATACTGTATGAGGATGTATTCTGATGGAAGTGGAAATCTTCAACATAAAGAAGATCCAACTCACTTCCAGTTGATCAATGATGGACAGAGGTAGCTGCACCCAGAGAAGAAACACTGGGAGGGGAATGAAAATTGTTAGCACTAATATCTGTCTGCCCAGGTTGCATGTACCTTCGGATTCTAATGTTTATTGTGCAACAAGAAAGTGATATTCGCACACATGTATTGTACCTAGACTATATTGTAACACATGTAAAATGTATGGTATTGCCTGTCGTCGGGGGGAGGGAATAGAGGGAGGGGGGGTAAATTGGAAAAATGAATACAAGGGATAATATTATAAAATATATATATATATATATATATATAATAAAAAAAAAAAAAAAAAGTAAATCTTTCCAACTTTCTCTGAATTTCTCATTTTAATTATTATTACTTATGGCACAATAATATCCATTGCATTCATAGATCATAATTGATTCAGTCATTTCTCAATCAATAGTTAACTATTTTGTTTCCATGTATATGCAAGGGTGGGTGGGTGAGGGAGGCTTTTTTTTTTTTTGCTACCACAAAACAGTATGACTATGTAAATTAATGATATATGCAGATGTAAACTTAACATATATTTCATCTATACATGTATATTTGTGTATATATACATATACACATTTCCTTTATTTAGAAATTCAACTCCATATATCCATGTGTACATATACATGCATTTCTTTTATGTTTATATGTACATGTATAACCATATAAAACCATCATATGCTTCATATATGCACATATGTCATATAAATATATACTGATATGATGTATATTTTCTTTAGGTTTCTCTATATATGTATGTACATGTATATAAATTCAATATTTGTTCTGTATACACACATACATATACATGTATTTATATATGTATAAATACATAATATATAAAGATACATGTGTGGTCTAAATATGCATATATACATTATGAGTGTGTGAGTATGTGTGTATGTGTATTTCTCCTTTTCTTCTGTCTTTGATTTTTTGAGGAATATATACACAATAGTGTAACTGCTGGGTCAAAGGGTATGACCTTTTCAGTCATTTTTCTAGCATGACTTCAAACTATTTTCCTGAATGATTGGCTAATCGATGGTTCCACCTGCAGTATATTAGCATACCGATCTCCCATAGATCCTTTAACATGCACTGTTTCCATATTTTGTCATCTTGGCCAATTGGTAATAACCCTCCTCATTTTACAAATAAGAAAACTGAGGCCCAGAGAAGGCAAATAACTTTTTCCAAGGTCACACAGGTAGGAAGTAAAAGACTTGTGACTTGTGCTCAAGTCCTCTGAGACCATTTCAAGTGCTTGAAATTCAGTCTTACTATCTTCAAAAAGAGACAGAGACACAGATAGACAAAGAGAAACAAGCAGAAAAAGCGGACCCACAGAGAGAGAGGAGAACAGAGAGAGAAAATGAAGGAGAGGGAGAGAGACAGATTCAGAAAAAGAGAGATAGAAAGAGGTGTCTTTCTAAGGGAAGCAAATCCTTCTAATCGATGCAATTACACTCTCAAAAAGATATTATTATGACAAGTGGCTTCTGTAAAATCTATCCATTTAGCCCTGCTGTCCAAAACTTTCCTCTCTTTAATAAGAAGTCTAGCAGAGCTCTATAAAACATTAGGGAATAAGAGTTGGGAAGAGGCAATATTTTAAGTATTTTAGTGAGAGAAGGAAGGAAAAAAGTGTTTAAGTGCCACCATGGACACCATGCTAAGGGCTTCACAAATACTACTTCATTTAATTATCACAATAACCTTGAGAGGTAAATGCTATTTTATCCCCATTTTACAGTTGAAAAAACTAGAGGTGAAGTGGCTTGCCCAGAGTCACACAGCTAGTAAGTGCCCTATGCTGGATTTGAATTCAGATATTCCTGACTTCAAACCTATTGGTCTGTTCACTGTCCACTTACCTGCTAGAAGAAAAATTCATCTTCATTATATGATCTGATTCATGAAATAGATGCTTTTAATATTTATATATTTACTAGGTTCAATAATTATCTGACCCAGTTTACTTAGGACTTTGGACAGTTCTTCATTCACAGTAACACACAGTAACAGTGACAGTGAATCAAAAGTTTCAATTATGGTCAATATGAAAAAGCTTTGAGAGACTGGACAGCATAGAGCAGAAGAAGAGAACCTTTTTTCTGTTAAGGGCCATTTGGATATTTGCAAAATCATTCATGGGCCATGCAAAATTATCAATTTATAGAACTCAGACAGTGGGAGGTTGTACCTAGCTTTCAGCTCATTATCGCCTGTGGTTGCCTTAGCGAATGATTTATTGGGTCTTACATGGCCAGACATTCTCCAGCCCTGGCATAGAGGATAGAGGTCTGGCCTCTGAGTCAAGAGGATGTGGTTTTAGATTCTACCTCAAAGATTTACTGTTGGTGTGATCCTGAATAAGTATCTTAAATTCAGTGTTCTCAAGGACTTGAGACTTGAAGTAACAGAATCCTTTAATGGTCTGAAATTGTAGAGGGAGTCACCTCATCAGAAGCTCTCTACAATAAAATGACAATAGTGGACTAAAAATAAAGAAAAAAAATTCTTAGTCATAGTTGAGGAATTTCTATAATCTATATTTTAATGTCTGAGAAATTTAAATTTATAATGTCAGTCTTCCAGATACTTCTTAATCCAGGAAAACCAAATGCTGAAATAAATACCCCAGAAAGAGAAGCCCAGAAAATCCCAATGAGAGGATTCTCAAGAACTGCCTGTTATTACCATATTAGCAGTTTAACTATCGCAAGAAAGTAATTCTTACAGAAAGGTCCCAGAAGGTCCATGTCACTATCTCCAGTCTCAGATAACAAGGCCAGTTGGAACAGGTCAAGGCCTACCTGACTCCATCCTCCTGTCCTCATAATCTGGCCATGCTCAGGAGCCCTGGGGTACTGGGGGAGAGGCTGGCTGGTGAAGAGGTTGTCACACAACAGGCTCTGACATAGCTTCCTCAAGAAGCTTAAGACACAGCCAAAGCTGCTCACCATCAGCAGGCTCAGGAGATGCTGTTTCCCATCAAAAGAAGCTGAGACTGAAAAACCACAGGAGACAGCGATTCAGAGCTGTGTGCGTAGAAGAAGAGTTTGGGCCAAACAGCCTGGGAGCCAAGAAATCAAATCAAATCAAATCAAATCAAAATGAAATAAAATTTAAAAGTAAATAAAATAAATTGAAATAAAAGAAAATCTAATTAATTTAAAATTAAGTAAAATTTTTAAAAATGAAATGAAATTTAAGTAATTAAAATTAAAAAGAAATGAAATTAAAATTTAATTAAAACAGTCAAATAAAATAAAAAATAAATTTTTAAAAATTAAATGAAATAAGAGCAAAGAAAATCTCAACCCCTCCCATTCCCAATATGCTGTCTTAGTTTGGCTTTAAAAAAAGAGAAACAATAGTGCTTGAGGACTTGTCTTTCCATTTCTTTGGAATACACTTCCTGGGCACCTCCTTACCATGCTGACAACACTTTGGCCAAGTTTCCTTCCCCATCCCCAAAACCCCAAATAGCAACTTATTTTCTCTGTTCTTACACTTTGATAGAAAAACTTGGTACTTATCTTTCTGGGAACCAGGGCTCCACCCATTGCTACCAAATCTGTCCAAATACTTCATCCCCTTTCTAGATCCTTTTAATTTATCTCTACCTATTGGAATATAAGCTCCTTTAGGCAAAGACTATCCTGCTTGCTTATATCTATATTCTCAGTGTTTGGCAGAGTACCTGGCACACAATAAACACTTAAATGCTTCTTTGTTCTCTACTAATTCTCTCAGTCTTTGTCAGTCTAGCCATCTATTCATGACCCTGGTAGCAATGAAAAAGTCAAAGAATTTGTCAGAGCACGTAAGTTTCTAACTCTAACCCTCTAACATTTATTACTTGAGTGACCTTGATGATTTGTAGTTGGGGCCAGAGACTTTTTCAGGCTAAGCAATTTAGTAGAAAGAGGGCTGTTTTTAGAGTACAGGGCTTTTGATTCAAATCCTTGTTCCAATGCTTGTTGCCTTTGGGATCACAAGAAGTCTACTTAAGACCCAGAAGTCTACTATGTATTCTTTTCCATCTTAAAGTTGTTCTGTGTCTATTGGAAATTCTCCCCCCCAAAACCATAGAGAGTTGGGAAAGGGAGCTTGAAGTTGGGTTTTGGTGCACTGAGCTATTTAAGGAATGAGAAGCAAATCCAGGGGTGAGTTAGGGGGAATCTCAATTTACCCAGAAACTATATTTCTTGAATTTTTTTTAAGTATTGCATTTGGAATCAGGAATGCTTACGTATGAATCCTGCCCTAGACACTTACCAACTATATGACCCTGAGACAAGTCACTTAATTACTACCTCTAAAGGAAACTTAATTTCCTCATCTGTAAAGTGGAGATAATAATATCAACTATCTCACTGGGTTGTTTTAAGGGTCCAGTGAGGTAGTATATTTAAGGCACATTGCAAATCTGAAAGTGTTATGTAAATGCTAATTATTACTACTACTACTGGAACAACTACAACTACCACTACCAATTACTACTATCATCCCTATCATTACCATTACCACCTTGTTTGGGGTAAATCACACTCTGTACCTCTATTTTCTTATCTGTAAAATGAGGGATTCAACTAGATGATCTCTGTGGGACCTGTCACTTAAATGCATGATCCTATATGACCCTTATGAAGGAGCAAGCATCCGTCCTACTCATGGGACTCTGTTATTCCCATTAGTATGAACATAAGTGTTGACTAGTTTGAGAAAGGGAGAGAATATGAGAGGTCAATTCATCCCCCATGAGATGTGTCCTTAGTATTTTATGTTTTGTTTTGTTTCGTTTTTTTCCCTCAGAAGTCAGCAATTGTGATGATTCCAATCTGTTTGGCAGCTATTTTAATCATACAGACTAGAATACAAATCAGGATATTCATGAAGGAGTAAAAGGAGAAGACAAGAAGCCCATTTCACCTCTCAGATAAGGACATGGAATTGATACTATGCTTCTGTCAGACACTGTGATCTAGTGAACCAATTTCAGGATTCCTGAGAGTCCTGAATTCTTGCACCTCTTCTTTAGGTGATCTTCTCATCTGTAACATGATATAACCACTTGACATCTCACTTTAACATGTAGTGGTAGTATGAGATTTCAGCTAAGGTAGTGATTTAAAATGCTATGAAATTTCAAAACCAAAATTCTCAGTATAAACATAACAACTGACCTAATAGAAGGAAAGCTTGGTAAATGCCCTGGTCTCCTTTGGTGCCAGTTAGTAAATATATTTCCTGTGAATATGAACTCATTGATGTCACAAAAGAAGTATGGATAATTTTAAAAAATGAAATCTGTTATATTGGTTTTTCAGTCCCTCATTTCAGTGATAAGCTGAAGTTTCATCTGCATGGATCTTATTTAAGGGTTTGAACATGGCACAGTAGAAAAATATTCCGAAGTCTGAGAATCTATTTTCAAATAATATCTCTGATACTTATACTGGGTGACCATGGGTAAATGATTTAAGTCCATAGACCTTAGTTTCCTTACCCATAAAATAAGAGGGTGAACTAGATGACCTTTAAGTTCTAGAACTATGATTCTGTTAACCCTGCCATAAGACTCTGTCTCGGTCACTACCATTTAGCAAAGTAAACCTAAAAACTTTTGTGCTTCAGTGGTAAGGCACTCAGAGGCATCTGTGTTCAAAACCTATTGATGGCTCACTCTTATAGAAGAGACATCTTATGTACTAAATGTAAGCAGATTCCTCTGTCCTAAATTTTCATTTTTCTCTTCCTCTAATCTCTGGCCGTGCCCTTCATAATCATCTCTTTTAAAATAATGTTTGCAGAAAGTTTACAGATTAAAATCATGTATGTGGATATATTCCAAAGTGTGAATTGACTATCCATGGACAAGCAGAGTGACATCCCTGCCTAGAGGGGACAAAACTTTGTAGGAAATCATGGCTTCCCATAATTTTTGAGCCATAAAGAAGAGAAAGGCCTATAAACTGATCTAATTGATGGCTGAGATGATAATCATATGTGCAAATTCAATTTGATGCAATTCAACCCAATTCAATAGAGAACTGGCACTGGAGTACAAGGAACTGAGTTTAAATCCCACTGGTGATGCTATTTGTGGGACATTAAACAAGTCACTAAATTTCTCGAAACCTCAGTCACTTCATCTATAAAATGAAGATTTTTAACTAGATGGTCTCTGAGTTTCCTTCCAACTCTAGAACTAAGATCCTATGATCACTTCAACTCAACAAGCATTTAATTGCCACCTCTATGTTCTATAACCTAAGCTAGGTCCTAGTACACAACAAGAGGGAATAGAATTTAGTGGCTGATACTCCCTAAATTCATGGGCCTACAAGTTTATTTTCCTTTCTGAATGTAATTTTAGATGAGGGTTTATTAAAATAAAATCAGATAATACCTGTATAGCACTTTGAAAAATTAAAATTGCTATGTGTTAACAATTATTATTTATTTAATTCTCTCATATTACAGAGGAAGAAATTAAGGCTAAGAGACTTACACTGCAGAGCTAGGATTGGAATATAGTCTAAGTCTCAGTTCAGGATTCAGACAACTTCCTATAGCTGGAAGGTGACTTTAAGCAACCAGCTTTTTTAAAGCTATGGGGCCTCTGTCCTATTTTGATGGAGGAAAGAATCACTTGGGATTTCAGTACCTTTGACTCTGTCCTAATCATCCTCCCTAAGCTTTGACCCTGATTTCTCAATTGAAGTCCCCCCACTTGTTAGCCTCCCAACAATCAATCATCCTCCAGAACTTTACCAGATACCATCTCACCACCATATCCCTGCTTGACCAGGGAAAAGACTGTCTTCTGTTGGTATGTACAATCAATACATGCCTGAACCACCTGCTGCAGGACTGCTGTGGGCCTCTCAGACCCAAAGTGCTCCGGGAGTTGCTGTACCTTCTTTCTCTCCAGGTATGGCCCCAAGTTGACTTGTTTGTTGACATAAATGCAAACTGTAGAGACAAATACCCAGCACCATGTGCTTATTATGGAACACTGGGGATCAGGTTATGCTGAGGGTCTCTCCCAGAATTTCACTCCCTCTTCCTTTCTCTCTTGGTTTAGGAGGTATCACTGACAGTCCTAGAATGACGAATGTTATTAAAGGAGCAAAAGTGTCAAGTCCTCCAAAGCAATAGGGTAAACACTGAACTTCGTGAGTAGAATGATGGAGGGATAAGTATAACTGACGTTGTTGTCTACCCTTCCATGAAATTGAAACTTTAGCTTCAGGGGTCTTTCAGCACAGAGCTTAATGACTGGGACCATACTGGACTCCAACAACCTGATCTTGTTTATTAATTCACTAGTAATAATGGTTCTTAACCTCTAATATTTAAAAAGTTCTGGTGGTCATTTTCTGACTATGTGTGTAAAAAGATACATACTTCATTCTTTCCTCTCCTACCTCCCCTAAAAAATTAAATGACTCCTTTTTAGTGACTTTTTTCTTCAAAAAAGGTTTTGAGGTCACTTCTAAATGTCACAATATTTGTCAATAGAGGCCTATATGGTAAAAATATTATTTACTCATAACTTCAAAGGAAAAGTATGCTCACTTGCTCCTCTTGGTCTTCTATGAAACTGGGGGGTGACTTCAGGAGGGTGATAGCCACCAAGGAAAGGACCTAGGAAAATAAAAGCCATTTGAATGAAGAGATGTTTTTTTTTTTTTTCATTTTTGACTTTGTGTCCTCAATACTTGGCAAACAGTTGTCACTTAATAAATTTTTATTGGATTGAGCACGAGATATAGCTTTTCCATCTTCCCCAAGCAATCAAAAAGAAAATTAATCAAGGGGCCATACATCATAACCTAGATTTGGAATTTAATCTGACACATTGTAGAAAGTTTTGGGTTTTTTCTATCATGCCCTGTTTGTCAGTATATAGGTGTACTTGCTGCACAAGCTGTGCTATTTATAAAGACTAGGGGTAAAGGAGCAGGATTTCTTCAAATCATGGGCTACAAAAAGAAAAAGGAGCTATTCTGCAAAGTTTTTCCTAAGGGACTGAAATTCATTCAACTTCTACTTATTCAATAAGAATTTTTCAAGTATCTTCTATGTGCCAGACTATGCTAAAATCTAGGGGATGATAACATCATTGAGGTCATGCTGGCCCTGTAAATGTAACTGGCAGCTTTGGCAGGTAATCTTTGAGAAGTATATCTGAAGTAAAATGTTATTCTTTGCTTTCTGGAGAAAAAGAAATAGTGACTCACAGGTAGGAATATAGTAGGAATAGGATAGTGAAGGAATGTGCTTTGTAGCCGAGGAGATTTTAAAGGATTTTTTTTTCCTCTGGAAGGACAAATAATGTCTAACACTCTAATGAGCTGTGATACCATTAATGTGGTAGTGGAGAGCTACCACTATGGAAATCACTTCCATCAACCAGCAAATCAGCAATTGTTCTGTAATCAATAAGTCCTCAGATGTAACTTGATGCCTAAAAAGGTTATTTAATTTGCCCATGGTCATGCAATCAGTAAACGTCAGAGGCAAGATTTGAGTTCAGGTTGTCTTGACTTCAAAACAGTATTCTAACCATTGTACCGTGCTAGCCAATTTGCCTACCTATCTACCTATCTTGCTTCCTACCTACCTACCTGTTTATCTATCTAATTAGAAGGTAGAAGCTGTTGAAAACTTAGAGAAAACAAGTGACTATGGTGCTCTTTTCTCATTCTACTCCTTCCTATTCAGCACCTAGGACAGAGATTTTGCTCCCAGTCTATGTCAATGAATATTGATGGTATGAATCACTTCGGTGTTCAAGGCAGTATATGGAGGAACAAGAGCTAGAACTTCTTCCAGTTCAGAGATTCTAGAAGTCAGCCCTGAAACTGTCTGATTTTGTGCCAAGGAAGAAAATAAAATTACGTGACTCTGACCCTCTTCATGACATCATGACATGGCATGCTTAGGATAACAGATGCATATTTTATATGTGTGTATGTGTGACACCCATGTACATATATGTATATACATACACGTATGCATGTATACCCTTCATCTTGGTGAGCCTGAGACAAGAGCCTCACTAGCTTTCCCTTTACTGTACAGGCAATGGTTATCTCAATGGATGTATTCCTTTTATTTTTAAGAATTAACTTACTTAATTATTGATTATTGATGCCTTTTGTCTTTATATCACAGTCATTTCCAGATATAGCATTCCCCACCTTCACTGCCAATGAACCTTCCCTTGTGACAAAGTAAAAGTCAAGCAAAAATAAACAACACAGCAATTTTGTCATGATTATTCAACATTCTGTAACCATAGTTAACCATCTCTCCAAAGGGGAAAAAAAAAGATATTACTTTTAAAATTAAAGGTGAACCTTCTCTACCAAGCATATATTCACTTTTCTCTTTGTCCACCTAATTTCTTCATCATTCAGCATGAATTCCCTACTAAGGAAATATGCCCAGACTCTGAGAGACATAGAAGTGTTTAATGACTAGAGAGAGTACTTCATCTTAGCCAATGGAGAAGCCACGTGTACTGATGGTGCGTTCAATAGACACCTTTGATGTTTCTTAAGCTTGAAAGAGGACATTGAAATCAGGACTAAATAAAAAATTCTGTTCTTGAAATCAGCATCTCAGTCTACAGCATCCCTAGAGCAGGAGATGGGCAATGGGTAGGATAAAAGTGGTAATTGAATGAACTCCTGTTAGTCTGTAAAAAGAAAGGTTAGATAAAGCATTCTAGTCAATCTACTATTACAGAAAGTTTTCCAATAGAGGATACTTCTGGGATGAAAATCAAGTATGGGAACTGGTTCTTTGAAAAGAGTCTCACCTAATTCTTTGAATATAGAATAGAAAGGGACAACAATTGCAAGGAATAGAAAAGGAAAAGGAAAAGAAAAAAGCACAACAGGAAGATTGATCCTATATCCATCCTAAAATGTAAACATCTAGAGAGAAGCATTATAATGCTCATAGGTTGATATAAATAGGGAAAGAAAGATGAAGTTTTGCTCCAAGGTGTTGAATTTGTAGGGTACTAAAGAATCTACAGTTTTGCAACAGATTAGAAAAAATTAAAATAGGAAGCTGCTATATAGTCTATTTCTTCATATTATCTACCCAAAGGAAGCATTATTTCTTAGCTTGCAGAAATTATTTTTATGGTATTTGCCCTAGTTGCAGTATATGCTATCCCAGGTACAAAAATTACTAATTTAATTTTCTGGATTAATTATTTCAAGCTGAAACAGACTCAAGAGCCATCAAGTCCAAACTTCTAATTCTACAGATAATGGAGATCTAGAGAAAGTAAGTGATTTGTGAGGAATCACATAGCCTAGTAAATATCAGAGGTGAGATTTGAATCCATGTCTTCTGAATTAAAAAGTCCATTAGCCTATTATACCAACCCACTTCTTATGATCGACTCTACATTGCAATTCTATTTTTTTAGTAGCATTCTAATAAAAATTATTGTTCAATTGTTTTCAGCCACAACTGACTCTCTGTAACCCCATTTGGGGTTTTCTTGGCAAAGATAATGGAGTGATTTATCATTTCTTTCTCTACCTCATTTTACAAATAAGAAAATTGAGTCAGACAAGATTAAATGACTTGATCAGGGTCACAGAGCTAATAAGTATCTAAGACTGGATTTGAACTCAAATCTTCCTGATTCTAGGCCCAGGGTTCTATCTACTGAGCCACTTAGGTGCCTCAAATGAGGGTTTATTTGTCTCCAACTATTGAAAAGAATCAGAGGTCAACTCAATAAACAGAACAAAGCTTTAGATGTTTTCTTTTTTAAAAATGGTGGTGAAGTAGATACATTGCTGACAGAGTCAGAAAGAACTGAGTTCAGATCTAGTTTAAAATACTTACTTAGCTGTGTGATCCTGAGCCATTTACTTACTCTGTTTCTGTTTACTCATCCATAAAATAAAGATAATAGCACCCACTTTCCGGAGTTGCTGTAAGGATCAAGTGAAATATTCATACAAATCTTAAAAATCTATGTAAATATTAGTTGTTTTTATTATTATTATTCCCTGTTAGACCTGTCCAGCAAGTGTAGTAAAGCCCCCATGACAGAAAGCAAGAAAACAAAAACCATTTCCATACCTAAAAGGTTTCTGACAAATTTGAACATGACTCAAGGAACCTAGGAGCACCCACCAGTTTTCAATGGCTTATGGAGAATATAATTAATATGTATTATGAATTAATGAAAACTGAAGTAAACAAAACTGGAACATTCTATACCATAACAATTTCATTCCAAAATGATCAACTTTGAAAGACTTAAAACTTCTGATCAGCATAATGATCAAACTAGGATTCAAGGAGATCAATGATAAAGGGTGTTTCCTGCTTCCTAAAGATGCAAAATAAGGCATGCACTTTTAGACTGGACAATACTGGAATTTATTCTGATAGACCATTCATATTTGTTACAAGGATTTTATTTTTTCCCTCCTGGAAGGTGGTGAGAGAAAATAAGACTTTTTAATAGAAAAAAAAAAAAGTGTTTTTTTTTTTTTTAAAGAATGGAATTGATCATATTATAATATAATATATATAATCACCTAGAATTTCCTTGTTTTTGAAAAGATCAGAAAAAGACTTAAAACTGTCCATTGACAGCAACTTCTTTCTAACTCAAAGTATATAGAATCATAGATCTCAAATTGGAAAGAATCTCAGATGCAATCTAGCTGAACTCCCACCTTTTCGAGATGATAGTAAACATCTGAGCCAGGATTTGAACCCAGTTCCTGTGTCTCCAGAACCTAAACTTTTCCCACTAAATCTCATTGCCCCCTTGTCTTAGGTGTCTGGGGAATTGAGGGGTTACATATCTTGCCTATAATTATGCACCTAATATGAATCAGACTCCACATCCACTTGACTCCAAAGTTGACTCAATCACCATTATGTACCATTATCTTTCTCTAAGGCCATTTATTAAATCTATCTTACATTTTACTTTATAAACTTCCATCTCTGAATGGTTATCTATAAACAAAAATGTGAAGTTGATAAGATGTCATCATGACCATAGCCTTCCTTTTCTATCCCCTTTCTTCCTTTGCAGTTTTTCTCTCCTTTTATTCAACCCTTTCAGGAAGTATTGTTTCCAACAAATAAATACTCTTTTGAAGAAAATAATCGTGAAACTTACATTAAGCTATTGATGAAAGGACTTTCTAGCCCATAAAAATTGCTGAGAAACTAAAAACTAGAGAGAAACTTGGTTTTAGTACAGCATCGTGT
Organism: Sminthopsis crassicaudata; assembly: GCF_048593235.1. Taxonomy (NCBI): domain Eukaryota; kingdom Metazoa; phylum Chordata; class Mammalia; order Dasyuromorphia; family Dasyuridae; genus Sminthopsis; species Sminthopsis crassicaudata. Next base: position 197,129,124 of record NC_133620.1, on the reverse strand, counting down.
ACTATTACTTATTTCAAATAAACAATTTATCTAAATAGAGTATTCTCTATAGATTTTAGTTCTTTTATGCTTATTTAAGTTTATGAATTATGAATAATAACTTAATTTTAATTTTGTTTTCTGGAAAACACTTTCTCAGACCAGTAAATTTGCCACCTCAATAACCTGATTTATATATATTAGGATTATTTTGTAGATGCGCATCAAAAATGTATGCTTCAAAATCTCATTGTTTGCATGATCTTTTTTAATAATAAAATCTTTTAGTTTTCTAAATTTAATAGTATTTTATTTTCCCAAATACATGCAAAAATAGTTTTCTTTCATTGATCTTAAAGCTAATGCTACTGATGCAATTGTTCCAGTCACTGAGCAGCATCTCAAGAAAATTTTTGCAAAGTCCAAAAAAATCACTTATTGCAACCTACAACACAAGATGTTGGTTATAGTTAATAAGAAACTTTAATTTAAAAAAAAAACTAAAATAACCTTTGAAGGTAATTTTTGTATGTTTTTAGTATTTAAACTGCTACTGTTTATTTGTTTGCTTGTTTGTTTGTTTTTTGCTGAGGCAATTGAGGTTAAGTGACTTGCCCAGGGTCACATAGCTAGGAAGTATTAAGTGTCTGACAGAAGATTTGAACTCAGGTCCTCCTGACTTCATGGCTGGTGCTCTATCCACTGTGCCATCTAGTTGCCCTGACTATGCACTAAGACTTTTGGGATATTCTATATAGATGGTCACAGATTTTTCTGTCTTTCTTTTTTCTTAAAGAGAACATACCTTTCACAATTATGACTAGCAGAATAATTATTTACCAAAGGAAGTATAGATTTTATCTTAAAACAAAAAATAGACAGCTTTGACTACCTAAAGTTAAAAAGCTTTTGCACAAATAAAACCAATACAAATTTGTATCAAATATTCATAAACTCTGGTCTCTAAGCTATATAAAGCAATAACACAATATATAATATCAAGAGTCAATAGATAAGTAATAAAAAGACAAAAACAGCTTTTTTGCAAACTATGAACAACCATATGAAAGACTACTCCAAATATCTACTAAAATATAAATTAAATTAGCTCTAATATTTCACCTCACATTTGTCAAATTGTAAATGACAGATGTTGAAGGAACTATTAGAAAATAGACACACTAAATACACTGTTAATGGATCTATGAATTGGAAAACAATTTGGAATTAAGAGAAATGGCTAGATTGTTCATCCACTTTGACCCAGAGTTCTCTCTATTGGGCAGATACTCAACAACAAAATATTCATAGCATCACTTTCTGTGATGATAGAAAAAAAAAGTTGGAGGTGAAATAAATATCTATAATTGGAGAATGGTCCAACAAACAAAAATATAATGGAAAATTATTAAACTTTAACAAATGATGAATATGAGAAATTTAGAGAAACATGGGAAAATATATACTAAATTCAGAGTGAAGTAATCGGAAAAAGAGAATATTCCCAGTGACTACAATAATGTAAATGAAAGTAACATTAAAATTAAGTCTAATCAATGATTATAATGGTCAATTATATAACTGTGTTATATAATATAATCATATGTAATTATATGTTATCAGTCTTAATCCTAGAAAAGAAATGATTCAGCATTTTCTCTCTCAAGGTAAAAAGGTGGGAGATTACAGGTACAGAGTGTTACATACACAGTCAGAAGTATTCACTGTCAGTAGGATTTATTTAACTATCTTTGTTTCACAAGAAGTATAATTCTGGGGTTTGGGTGAGGAAGACAACATAGTATAATTGGAAGGGACTGTGATATTAATACAAAAGGCATAAATGATTTTGTTTTAAAAAGGAAAGAAAATCACACTAAGGTTGATTCATTGAAAAATAAGTACCAGGGCTTTTTTTAGATTTTAAAAGATTAATACAAATTAATTCCTGATATTGAAATTTTCAGTTTTAATAGGGGGGATATTTGGATATAGGATCTTTATAAATAATATTACATTATAGGTTCATAAGATAATAATAGATTAAGAGCCAGAAAGGGCCTTAGAGAATTCTATTCCAACCCCCTCATCTTATATATAAGAAAATTCAGGTTAAATGACTTAGCTAAGGTCATACTGGTAGACAGAATCAAAGGCAAGATTTGAGCCCTGTCCAATTCCAAAGGGAGAGTTTTTCCCCTATAACATGTAATTTCTCAAGTCATATCACCATTCAATTTTTATCTTTGTCGCTAACATCTAAAATAATTCCTAGCACATAGCAGATGTTGAATAGATTCATGCATTCATGTACAAATGAATGAATGAGTGAATTAGATCATTTTATGTTAGATCCCTTTCATAGAATTGATTTCATATGAAATCCAAACTGGCTAAAATACATCCTACTCCAATACTGATGACATAAAGATGGGTTTGTAAAAAGAGACAAAACTAGAAAATAAAAAATATGAATGTATACAAGATGACACTGATGAATCTTCTTAGAATTGGTTCAAATCAAGACTGACGGCAAAGAAGAAAAACAGGGCTTTCTTTTTTTTCCCTCCACACTCTTTCCTACCTCCCTTCCCCCATGCGTTCAGCAGGACCATCGTCAGGTTCATTGAAAACCCAAAACAGAATGCTCCAAACCTCAAGACAGCATAGCTCGACATTTCTGGTCATTATAGATTTCACTTGACTGTCAGAGATAACCAACTCGTCAGTCACATCGATCTCAACTGATGTCTGTGACCGTGGAGCAAATAGCCATTAGTCAATTCACTAACTCCCTGCCCCACAACGCACCCTTTTGTATCGAGTTCCGCGGACGTACCTGTGAGCGCCTGCGCTGCGGCTGAGCTGGGCATGGCGGCTGCATCCTGAGGGATGGAGCTGACATCTGGCTCCGGTGTGCTTCGCGGCGGACGCGGAGGGGAGATTGCTAAAGGAGTCATTAGAACACGAGACTTCAGCTGCAAGATATAACCAATTTGGTGAATGAAAACCTAGAGGGCATCATTTCCTTGTCTCCCTGAATACTTCCCTGTCTTTAGTTAGCAAATTCTAGCGCATCCCCCATCTTGCCTTTCTTTTCCCCTCCACAGTGTGTGAAGTACGAAAAGGGTCACTGATGGATGCGTCCTGTGTGTGAAGTGGAATTATGTGTTTAATAGTGATAGGATAGCCCAATGGTATCTGTAGTCCCCAAGACCACACCAAGGAAAAATTATGATAAGCACGGTCCACCTTTTGTCTACATCATAGAGAATCTGAGTCAAAAGGGGATCAATTGATCCAACCCTTGGCCAGAACTAGATGTCTCTTTACAAATAAGAATAGTTAGCATTAAGATGGCATTTTAAGGTTTGCAAAGTGTTCTATATGTCATTTGATCCTCACGACAACTCCGTGAGGTAGATGCTTTTATTAGCCCCAAATTTATATAGGAGGAAAATGTCACTTAGGAGAGGCTAACTGATTTCTGGTCATTCAAACAGTTCCAAGTCTGCCTAACTGAACTATTATCTAACCCCACAGCTCAGTAGCAGGTTCAGTGAAATTCTTTGTTAAAATCTCAGTAAACTGCAACTATGGCGTTCCTCCAGTCTGTCAGTCTAGATACTCTATTTAAAAAAAAAAAAAAAAAGAAGAAGAAGAAGAGGAGAAGGGGGGAAGAAAGAGGAAGAAGTTAATTGAGCATGACCTGTTCTTGATGTTGGTCCTTTGGGATCACAGCTTTCTTTTCTGGATGATCATTAACCATCTCCTTAATAGGGCATTTTAGAATTTTTCAATCAAAGTGAAAATCACCATCCTCTTTGCTTTCTTGAATATGGGGAGAATATTTGACTTTCTTCAATCCTGCAGTATCCTTCTCACTCTTCAGGGGCTTCAGAGGTCACTGACAGTAGCTCAGTAATCCTAACTGCCAATTCTTTTGATGCCTGAGGATATTAACTTCTGGGCCAGGTGATTTGAATTCATTAATTTTATTATCTCTTTATTTATCTGGAGGATAAATAAAAAAGAATTTACAGAATTCCAGATGCCTGTCTAAGGCTTCCTATGAAACTGGTGATGTTCTAAGTAATAAGAAGAAATGGACTAGGAGTTAAGACATTGCTCATTCTAGCACTTACAAGCTCAGAAATTTACTAAGTGAAAAATCATCTCATGTTTCTGGACCTTGGTTTCCTCATTTGTAGAATGAGAAGTTTGACTAGATGATCTCAAGGTCAATTCTTAAAAATCTATAGGGTTATCTAAATCCTACAGTCCAGAGCCCTGGGTTAATATAATTAATATTATTAATTATAATTAATAATATAATTAATTTGCAAGTCCTCAATCATAGAGGATCATTGTAGACCTTCAGTATCATGCTCTCCATAAACCTGAGTGTTGACTATCTGCCTCTTTCCGGATAAAGGAGGCATGGTATAATCAAAAGAACACTGGTTTTGAAGTCAGAGGGCTTGGGTTTCCCTTTCTGACATGAGTCGCTCCAGGCAATTTACTTAACTTCCTTGTGCCTCATTTTACTCACCTGTAGAATGAAAGGATTGAACTAGGTCTCTGAGGTCCCATCTCACTGTGAAAATATATATAGTAACCATTTCCCAAAAGGAGAAATTTACTCTCCTGTGCCTAGTTCTGTCGATCAAGGCTACTAGGATTAGCCATTTGTCCTGACATATGTATATTCTGTTATAAGAAGAGGCCAGCCTCCATGTCTTGCTTGAAACCTTAAACACGGAACAGAAAATTTACTCTTACAGTTCTAAGGGACTATTATTCAGGATGAGTTATCATTGAACTCTGGGCACCAAGGTAACAAGGATTGAAGGTCTTCTCTGTTAGATATTATTTTCTGTTGGTAATCTAATAGAATGCAAATTCTTTGTGGACAGGAACTTCTTCATTTTTGTTTTTATAACTCCAACATAAGCATGTGCTTAATAAAAATTCATTGGACTTAAATATTTGTAGAATCTCAAAGAGTCAAATTCTGATCTTCTCCCCTTCACATAATACAGTTACTCTAACATCAAGCCATTCTTTATTTTGCCTTTAATCTCACATGTTGGGGGGAAAAACCAAGATTAATGATTAACAATTAACATTACTTTGTGGTACATGATGTAATGGGATTTTTTTTTCAACAGGACTGATTATTCTGTGAGAAATTATGAATACATAGTAACATAAAAAAAGATTTATACAAATTGTTGCAGAGTAAAGTAAGTATAATAAGGAAAACAATAGACACAATGACTCAAACAATATAAATGGAACAAAGATGTATAAAACAAAAAAAGCTCAATGTTGCCAAATAATAATGAAAAATTCTTTCAAAGACCTTTTTCCTCTTTCTTCGCAGAAGGCTCCATATTGTGAGTATGGATCTCTAGATGTAATGTCAGACTCTTTAGTCCATTGATTAGTTTTGTTAAACTGGTGTCTTCTTTGTTATAAGGGGTGACTTGTAAGGGTAGGTAATATGAAAAAAGATAGCCATAAAATTTATTTTACAAAAGAATTACAATTATACCACTAGCTAGCTATTTATGTGGTTGTGTCTAACCAGAATCCTCTTAAAATATTCAAAGCATTAATTTGCTATTAATAGGTTTTTCAACATACTACAAGCTGGGCATTCAAACAAAATTAAAGGCCATAAAAATAAAGTACTTTTAAATAATTCCCAAAATAATGGAAATGAGATAGCAGTTGTGAACAAATGAGTGAACCCAAAGTGCTTTGTGAACTGGTCACAGCAACTTGGGCATTGTCTGCTTGTTCATTTGTTAAATGTCCCAGTCTGCCACAGTGCCACTCAGGCTCAGTGAAAGTGAACCAACTTTCCACTTGGATGGCCTTTCAGTGAGTAAAATTTCTCCCTGCATGTATCAGGCTGCTCAGCTGGTGAAGGCCATGTAATGAATGAGGAGGGATAGGCAATGAGGGCCTTCTCGCTAAAAATGTTACCTTTGATTCTCCCTTTGGAGCAGGGATGTGATTTGGAAACCCCAGGACCGAAAGTTGAAGCCTCTCCAACTTGTAAAATGATGAGCTCCAACTTCTGCCCCAATCTGTTCAAGCTGTTCTCCTGGCAGGTGATTTTTCTTTGTTTTTAATGGACAAACTCAAATAGGCTGCAGCCGAACAAACGGCCTGGAATGAAGAGGAAGGAGGGGAGGAGGGGAGTCTTTCTTGGCAGTCATACCCACTTGAAGAAGATTCACTGCCCAGGCTGCCTTGCCCTGACATACAGTAGCTAATCAATTTGCAATCTAGGGAACACATTCAAAGCCAACAATCCTGTACAGGCACTGGTGAAGTTGGCACCTTGATCTGAAATGCAAAACCTTAATCAAATGCATCCAACACGATATGTGTAAAGGGCGTTGCTGCCAATGGCTGCCAGAGGAGCCTGTGCTTTGCCTTGTTAATAGTATCATGGTGAGAATGGAACAGAAGGAGAAAGTACCCATCTCTGCCAGCTGGAAATGCAATTGAAGAGGGCGGAACCCTCTGGCCAGCTCATCTTTTCTTTGCATTAAGAGACCCAACATTTAACTTTTGGACATTTTGGACTTTGTGTTCCATGTCAATCTACTCTTCAGTGCCATACTTCCTTGATGACTTTTAGCTCAATTAGGCCAAACAAAAAACAAAACAAACAACATTTATTAAATACTTTCAACCTGTTTTATATCCTATCACCTGGGAAGGAGAGTGATGCTATGCTTTAGGTGGCAAGAGTACAAAGATGAAAAAAATATTATGGTCCTGTCCTCAAGGAGCTTGGAGTTTTGTGGCAATAATAAAAATAGCTAGCATTTAAAGTGTTTGAAGGTTTACAAAATGTATGACATATGCTATTTCATTTCACTCTTTTCAATAGCCCCATGGAGTAGATGCTTTTATTATCCCAATTTATAAATGAGGACACTGAGTCAAAGAGAAATTAATTATCTTGCCCAGATTCACAAGCTTATAAGTATTTGAGGCAGAATTTGAACTTAGCTCTTCCTGATTCCAAGTCAAGCATCCACTGTGCTGCCCAGCTACCCAATAATTATTCTAGGAAGTGAATAAACATTTGGAAGATGGATAAGATTCCCCCCCAAAAAAAAGCCAATTTCTATGCCAATTATAATATACAAAGTTATATATACATTGCCTATATCCATGTATGTTATATTTCAAAATATATAATTGCTTAGAAATTATCTACATCAGTACGAGAGATTTCAGAAAAAAGGATCACTCACTTAAAACTGGAGGGGAGGAGGAAAAATAGAGTGGGGACACTAGGATAGGATTCCATTTTCCATTGTGAACTAAAATCCCAATGCAGAGACCGATCTAAAAGCAAATGATTATTTACTAAGATCCTGTGTAAGTTGTTTCCTCTGGAGGAAAACTGAATGTCATGCATGAATGAATGAATTTTTCCCAAGTCACCTTGTTTATGGAAATGACCCTCCAGGTTTTCAATGTTTGTTAAATCAACTGCAAATCAACATGGCAGTCAAAAGTCATTTAGTTTGATTGGAATACATAGAATAGTGCTGATCATTGTACAAAAACCAACCAACCAACCAACAACAACAACAAAATTCTCAAACTGAAGTGAAATTCCAAATCGTGAGGAAGGGTCCAACTAGAATATGATGGGAAACAGAGTAGTTACAAGGGAGCAGGGATAAATGGACCCACAATTCAAAGAGTTTTGCTGGAAATGTGTAGCTTTGTCATTATCAGAAGTGCTGTTTATTTAAGGTTATGTAAAGGACAATATTAGTATGAGTAAGTGATATTTATGAAATAATACTTTGTATGTATTATCTCAAGTTTAAATTGTATTCAATAGGGAAGCAAAAATAGGCAAGAACTATGGAAGCCAACACCATATCAACAGAGTGAATGTTTTTAAGCTCCTAAACTAAAAGAACATCACTTAATATGAGTTTGAGTGGACAATCTCTCTCTCTCTCTCTCTCTCTCTCTCTCTCTCTCTCTCTCTCTCTCTCTCTCTCTCTCTCTCTCTCTCTCTCTCTCTTCTCTCTCTCTCTCTCTCTCTCTCTCTCTCCTCTCTCTCTGTCTGTCTCTGTCTCTGTCTCTCTCTGTCTCTGTCTCTGTCTCTCTCTCTGTCTCTCTCTGTCTCTGTCTCTGTCTCTCTCTGTCTCTGTCTTTCTGTCTCTCTCTGTCTGTCTCTCTCTCTCTCTCTCTCTGTCTCTCTCTCTCTCTCTTTCTCTTTCTCTCTCTGTCTCTCTCTCTCTCACATACACACACACACACACACACACACACACACACAAACTTGTTCTAAAAGAGTAAATTTTAGAAGGAGTGTTTAAAGTTCATGAGGTGTTGAGTACATTTACTTCAATTTCTACATCTCTATAGCTGTATTTCTATATCTATTTTTTGCATTTCTATATTCCTCTTTAGGTAGACTTGATTTGGGGCGCACAGATATCTGAGATTAAATTTGAACTTGGAGAGATGAGTCTTCCTGACTCTAGGCCTGTCACTTTATCCCTTTTAATTTAATTACATGATTGTGTTCTATATAATTTATGTGTATGTGTAATATATGTGTTTAAAATTTATATATACATATATAACTACAGACACAGATACACACACATACATACACACACACACATATATATATATATACATACATTGCACAAATAAGATCAATAAATCAGCTATTTATTGACTGAAGTAGTATGACATTGATACTGATCAGTATAGAAGGAACAGTGATGCCTACTATATATACAAATACATGTACATTAAACATAGAGGATAAAAACATTCAGTGGTGGCAGTTTAACCCTTAGCTCCCACAAATACAACTTTGAAAATCACTCTTGTTACTTAGCTAACCTTAGATGTCCTTACCATGAACTTGGGGATGTAATGCCCTTTCAAAGGCCCCTAACCATTGAAAGATGTTCCTGAGAAGTATTTAATACATTGACAAATTTTATCATCTGTCACATTTATGCAAATTTCCAAAAGGAAATATTTGGGTACTCTTTGTTGCTAATTTATTTCATCTCTTTATAGCAAGGGCAGGGTTCCCTTCTTTAAATTTCAAAACATGATTGCTGTAATATATGAACAATGAATATTTATATAGGATAAAAGAAGACATATTCAACATTATAAAACTAAAAAAAAATTTCTTTTGTAATAGTGTAGTTGTCTAGGATAAAACATACTGGGAAACTGAGTATCATTAGCTCATTTCAGGAAGAGAAATGCATTATGGTATTATATTAATAAATCAAATATTTGTTGGTGGCAATAGCATGAGATTGATATGTATTATGTTGCATGGAAGTGATACCGGCTTTTAAAAAGCTATGCCAGTGGGCTTGAAGTTGTGACTGAACTTAGCAAACTGGAAAGGTTGCCTGTTGCCTGAGAATGACCTAAGTTTGGGGAGGAACATGATCATCAGATGAACCTCATAAAATTATCTATTAAAATGTGGATAGGTCTTAGCAATGTCAATGAGATTATCAATGAGATTATCAATTACAGCTTCAAGAGCTTTCATCTTAGAGATAGTAAGGGGGTGGGGCAACTGGACAGAAAGATATTACAGGGGACCCTTTGCTGGCCTTGAGTATAGACAGCACTGATTTTCAATTCTATTGCCCATATGTAGTTCTGTGTTACAATCCCAAGTTAGAAAAGTCAGACATAAGGGATCAGGGACCCTGGTCATAGTTCCAAGGTAAAGAGGAGTGATAGCAGGAGAGCAGGGACTGAAGGAAAACAGGGAACTAGGTCACAATTCCAAGGTGCTAGCATATGCACCTGCAGGGGGACAGGGGTTCTATCTGGGTAAAGGCCAGAGCACAGATGAGAAGAGCAATGACCACACTTTTGCTTGGATCATATTATCTCAGAAACATCAAAAACTTGTAAACCCCCAGAAATAAACATCTGAAAACAGCAGCACAAAAAAACTTGAAGCTTGTGACAATGATCCAAGTTGGAGAGCCCAGCTTTTAACAAAGTTCAAAAGTAAGAAATAGACTGAAAAGATAAGCAAGCAAACATAGAACTTAACCATGAAAACTTCCTACAATGGCAGAGAAGACTGAGATAAAAACTTAGAAAAAGTTAATGTGGAAACAGTTTCATGAAAAAACCTCAAAGAAAAATGCTAATTGAATACAAGCTCAACAATATCTGAAAGAGTTAAAGAGAGAAGAGTAGTGGAGGAAAAGAAATGAGAGTGATGCAAGAAAATTATGAAAAAAATTAACATCTTGGTAAAAGAGCCACAAAAATACTGAAGAAAATACCTTAAGAAACAGAATTGGCCTAATAGTAAAATAGGCACAAAAATTTACTGAAGAAAAGAATTCTTTAAAATGCAGAACAGACCAAATGAAAAAGGCATACAAAAGATAACTGAGGAAAATAGTTCCTTAAAAATTAGAATTGGGCTAGTGGAAGCTAATGATCTCACAAGACATCAAGAAACAATAAAACAAAGTCAGAAGAATGAAAAAATAGAAGGAAATGTGAACTATATTAGAAAATCAATTGACTTGGAAAATAAATCAAGAGATCATTTAAGCCTACCTGACTACCATGATTTTTAAAAATACCTAGACATCATATTTCAAAAAATGATCAAGGAAAGCTGCCCTAAGAGTGTAGATCCGGAGGGTAAATTAGAAATACAAAGCATCTTGATCAACTCGTGAAAAAAAATCTCAAAATGATACTCCCTCCTGGATTATTATAGTCAGATTTCAGAGCTCCCAGATAAGGAGATTTATTACAAGCTTTCAGAAAAAAAAATTCAGATTATCATGAAGTACAGTCAGTAACACAGAGTTTAGCTACTTCAATGTTGAAGTGAAGGACTTAAAATATGATATTCTGAAAGGAAGTAGGGCTACAGCCAAGAATAACCTACCCAGCAAAACTGAATATAATTCTTCAGGGGGGTAAATGGCTATTTAATGATGCATTTCTGAAGAAAAAGAAACCAGAGCTCAATAGAAAATCTGACATTCAAACTCAGAACTCAAGAGAATCATAGAAAGGTAAACATTAAAGAGTAATCATAAGGGATTCCACAAAATTAAACTATTTACATTCCTATGTGGAAATATAATACCTGTAATCCTAAGAACTTTTATCATTTTTAGGGCTTAATTAAAAGATGTCTATATAGACAAGAGGGTAATGATGTGACTCAGTAAATAGAGGGGCAAGACTGGATTTAAGGTTGATCTTTCTGAGTTTAAGGCCTCAGATACTTACTAACCGATATTGTGATTCTAGGCAAGTCATCTAACCCTGTCTGTCTCAATTTCTTTTTTAAAATGAACTGTAGAAAGAAATGGCATATTACTCCAATATTTTTGCCCAGAAAACCCTAAATGGGGATCACAAAAAGTTAGAAAACTAAACAACAATACATGGCATGAATGTGAGTCAATTATGTTGGAATAATCTCAAAACATGAGGGGGAAGAGAAAGAGGTATGCACTGGGAGAAAGAGAAAGAGGGAAAAAGGGAAGAATGGAAAAATTTCTCACATAAAAGAGTTATATAAGAAAGAGCTTTTATAATGTAGGGGGAAATATGGTGTATGGGAGATGGATAGTGCTTGAATATCACATTGGAATTGGTTCAATACATTGCAATTGGTTCATATATTCAGTTGAGTATAGAAATATCTTGCCCCATAGGAAAATAGGAAGATATAAAGAAATAAGAAAAAATGTGTGTGGGGGTGTGATAAAAGGGAGAGTGGGTTAAGGGAGACAATGATCAGAACTCAAATAGACTTTTGAGGAGTGACAAGATAAAAAGAGAAAGACAAGTATAAACAGAAGAAAAATAAGATAGAGAGAAATACATAGTAATCATAACTATGAATTTGAATGGAATGAACTCACTCATAAAACAGAAGAAGATAGCAGAATAGATTATGAACTAGAATTCAATGATATTTTATTTATAAGAAACACATTTGAGACACAAAGACATATAATAAGGGGCTGAGCAGAAAGAATAGTATGCTTTTGGCTGAAATAAAGAAAGCAAGGATAGCAATTGTGATCTTGGACAAAGCAAAAGCAAAAATAGACTTAATTGAAAGAGGTAACTAAGGAAAAGCATTTTGCTTTTAAAATTCCATAGACATAGAAGTAATATAAAAAATTAAAGCAAATTTATCTGATAAAGTTCTCATTTCTCAAATGTATAAAGAACTGAGTCAACCTTATTCAACAAAAGCCATTATCCAATTAACAAATGGTCAAAGGTTATATGCAGACACTTTTCAGAAAAAGGAATCAAAGCTATAGTCAAATAAAAATGCTTTAAATCACTAATGATTAGAGAAATATAAATGAAAACTACTCTAAGGAACCATCTCATAGTTATCAGAAATGATAAATGCAGAAGGGGATAAAGGAAAATAGGTATACTAATGAATTATTGGTGAAGTTGTGGACTGACCAATCATTATAAAGAATAATTTGGAACAATGTTCCAAAGGACTACAAAACTGACCCTTTGGCCCAGAAGTACTACTAGTAGATCTATATTCCTAAAGAGATCAAAGAAGAAGAAAAAGGATCTATATGTACAAAAATATTTATAGCAGCCCTTTTTGTGGTGGCAAACAATTCGAATTTGAGGGTTTGGCCATGAATTGGGAAATAGATGAACAAGTTGTGGCATGTGATTATGATGGAGCATTATTGTGCTGCAAGAAATTACAAAGGGGATGGCTTCAGAATAACATGGAAAGACCCATATGACTTGATGCAAAGTGAGTTCTTTGGAATTGTCCTGGATCAGAGTAGCTAAATCTTTCATAGCTGATAATCATTACAATTTTGCTATCACTGGGTACGATATGTTTCTGGTCCTTCTCACTCCACTCATATATTAAAATTTATGTTCCAAATTTTCTTCTTCCTTTCCACCTCTCTTCTATTGACAGAAGACAAGCAATATATTAATTATATTTTAAAAATCATGTAAAGCATTTCCATATTATCTATATTAAAACAAGAAAAATAAAGTGAGAAAATTCTTTGCCACCACAAAAAAGAGCTCCTATAAATATTTTTGTGAAGAATGCTTAAAATAAATAATAAATTTAAACTTAAAAAGGGATCAAAAGCTAAGTGGGGAAATTAAAATATGGATTGTATACAGAGCATCCACACAAATCAAATCCCAGAATTTTTCAAATTGTAGTATAATTGAAAGCATATTAGGCTATGAGTTACTATTTTTGAATCCATTACTAATAAATTATGTGGTCTCAAATAAAACTCTGGACCTCAGTTTTCTCATTTGTAGAATGAGTAAAAGATTGGGAGAAAGGGAGAGTAATTTGATATATTAAACATATATAATTAAATAGTTCTCTACTACTGAAAAGGGGAACTGTGATGGACATTGGTTGGTTGAGAATCAGTGGAAGAAGAAAAAGAAGAGATACTGTTATAAAGTTACTCTACAAACCACCCAGTCACATGGAAAAATAAATAAAATGTTTGAGTCAGAGTACTAATCTGGCATAGGCATAAAATATATAAATTTATAAGATTTTGTCAAATTAGCAAGTAAAATTGTGAGAAGAAATTATCTTCACATTTTTTTAACCATCCTCTCTCTTCTGAAAGGAAGGGCATGGCTGAATCTTTCAAATAATTTCTGTCTCTGCCCTTTCAAACTTAGAATTGAGAATGCTTTCCTTATTTTTTAATCTTTCTCTCTAAAAACTTGAAGGAGTGGAAATTGGCCAAGCCACCTATATTCAAAGTTTTGGGGCATATCTAATAAGTTAACATTCTGTAACCCTAGGCAATGATCCATTCATCATTTGCCCTGATAATTTGGGATCCTTTTAATACAGATTGTTATTGTTATTATCAAGTAAGAATAGAAATCTTTAAAATTCATGTATCTTTTTCTGTGATTTTTGGGAGCCTATCAATGCAGATTATTAATAAATAATAATGATAATTCACGTCTTCAATTACAGCAGAAATTTCCTAACAATTCCCCCCCCCCAAAGTTGTTTCTCTAATTTATAAAATTTCTGTGGGTATTCAAAGAACAAAAAGTTTCATCTATTTTCTACTAAATTAAAGATATATATGCAGAAATAAGATAGATTTTATCATTTAGCTAGGAAAAATACAGATTTAAAGCAATAATTAAATAATAAGGAATAATTGAACAAAAAAAGGGACTTATGATTTAAACCTTCACCCTTTCAAACAAAAAAAAATGAGTATGGAGAAGGAAAGGAGACAATTCACTAACATCTTGCATTTCCTCAGAAAAGATTAATCTCTGCCTCCCTAGAAGGCTCATTAATTAAGTGGAGCTGAAAGTAAAAGTTTCCCATAGCTCCATGCTCAAAATTTGGCTTCATGAAAAATCCTCCCATTTTGCTGCTGTATTTCCTCTCTCTCCAATCTTCTCTCACTCTCAACCCCTACCCTGTGCAGAGAGATTAATTCCAAATTTTCCAGGCTTCTCCAGCTCAGACATCATGATGGTTTAGCTTCTTTGCAGACCTAGAACTACAATTACCAGAAGCTTGTGCAACTATTGGTACAGAACAAGACTACAAATATTTGTTGAATGAATGAAAGAATGTGAACTGAGAAAAAGGACAACTTCATCTGTGTAAATCATATAATCTCTGTATTTCCAAACATCCATATTTTTTATTAAGAACACCATCATCCTAGGAACAGCTGGTAGCTCAGTGGATAGAGCACAGGACTTGGATCCAGAATGACTTGAGTTCATATTTGATCCCAGACACTTATTAGCTGAATGGACCTGGAAAAGTCACTTAACTCTGTTTGCTTCAGTTTCCTCATCTGAAAAATGAGCTGGAGAGGGAAATAGTAAATCACACCAGTATGTTTGCCAAGATAACCCTAAATGAGGTCAAGAAGAGTTGGACATGACTGAAATGACTGAACAGCAACCATCATTCTTCCAGGATCCTTTCTAAGTTTTCAGCCTTACATTATTCTCAACTCTTCACTCTCCCTCTCACATAATCAATGAAATACTCAATTTTATTGTTTCCACTGATACATATTCTCTTGGATTTGGTTCTTCACTTCTCAAGCCATTACCTTAGTTCAGGCTTTCATTACCTTTCACCTGGACTATTGCAATAGTTTCCTGTTTTGTCTTCCTGCTTCTTGTTTCTCCCCATTTCAATCTGTCTTCCATATAGTTGCCAAAACAATTTTTCTTGTGCAAAAGATCTAATAATATCATTGTCTCAGTAGTGAACTCCTTATTGTTGTTGAGTCATTTTTAATCATTTGTGGTTTTTAACAAAGATATGATAGTGGTTTGCCATTTCTTTCTCCTCCTCATTTTACAGACTAGGAAACTGAGGCAAATAGGGTTAAGTGACTTACCCAGAATTACATAGTTGCTAAGTGTCTGAGGCTGGATTTAAATTCAAGTAGCTAACTCTTTCCAAATCTAGTCCTTGAACTTTATCCACTGTGCAACCTACTTATTGTCTCTAGAATCAAATATAACTTCCTACAACTGGAAATTTAAAGCCTTTTACAATGTCCCAACATGCCATATTGACCTTATTATATGTCACCCCTATTCACAAATCATACGTTTAGCCATATTGGCCTTGCTTCCTTAGGGAAGACATTCCATCTCTGTTCCCTTGTACTAATCTTCTTCAATCACAGGAATGTATCTCTTCTTTATCTCCCAAAACCAGAATGTCTTACTTCTCCAGTCTCAAATAAATCTCATATGAATCTTTTTCTCTTCCTCAGATGCAAATATCTTCCCTCTCCAAAATGCCACATATTTATTTTATGTATCTAATTTGTATAAACATAATGGATAAATGTAATCTCCCTGAAAAACGGAAACCTGGAGAGAATGAATTGCTTCTTTTGTGTCTTTGTTATTTGTCAAGGACAAATAGTAGGCACTTAATAAATGCTTATTGATTGGCTTGATTTTTCTTGGGCTGGAAAGATACCATTTGTAATAATAATCATGATAAGAAATAATCACTTACTTTTCTAGAGGGCTTTAAGGTTTACAAAGCACTTTCCTTATAGCGATCTTACAGGTGCAGCTAGATGGCACAGTAGATAGAACACTGGCCCTCTAGTCAGGAGGACCTGAGTTCAAATTCAATTTCAGACACTTGACTTACTAGCTGGGTGACTTTCAATAAGTCACTTAACCACAGTTGCCACTCGAAAAAAAATTAAGTAATAATCCTATGAGGTACATGATGTAAGTTTTATTATCCTCATTTTGCATATGGGGATAACAATGCTCAATAACTAGGTGGCAGAGTGAATAGAATATGAAATCTAGAGTAAATTCAAAACTTGCCTTAGCTATATGAATCAGGGAAAGTCATTTAAACTCTGTTTTATCTTTTAAATGATAATAATAATTGTATTTATGCCCCAGGGTCATTGTGAGGGTCAAATAAGTTAATATATTTTTTTAAACTCAAAGCATTATAGGAATGCCAACTGTCATTGTCATCAATATTGTTATATTATTACAAGTCAGAAGACTGAGGCATTAAGCTAACTTCCTCATAGTAACAAGCTTAGATTTTAGTATAGACCTTCTGGATCCCAAGGCCAACATTTCTCACCCCGTATAAAAGAGAACATGGAAAGACGGGAAGATAGAATTGGCACAAATCCATCACTAGATAAAGGCCTTTGTAATATCATCTGTGTAGACAAAAAGGACAACATGCTATTTTTTATTCCTTCAGCAGGTAAACAACCCAAGAAGAGGGAAAAAATAAATTTGCCAAAACACAATTCTTTAAAAAAAAAAAAAAAAAAAAGCCTAATAGACCTGCTAGGAGTAGGCTAATTACTATACATGGTATCTCAGAGGGAAAAAAAAGGCTGTAGATGGATTACATACCAAAGAAGACAGACTATTCTCTAACTACTCCCACCCTCCACTCCTGCCCTCTTAAAACTCAGAATGAATTTAAATTTGGGCTGCAAATTACCACTTTGCCAAAATTTAAAAAAAACACCTTTTTGCCTATCTGTTCTGTAATAACTCACATGTTGCTACAAGAAATTTGGGTTTTGAAGAGCTGTCAGAATGCTGAGATTTATATTCTGCTTCTGATTCACCTGTGTGGCTTTGGGCAAATTATGAACTTCTCTGGTCCACACCTCATTTATAAAGTATAGGGACTGGAGTAAATAGTCTCTAAGATCCCTTTCAGTTTTAAATCTATCTATGATCATGGGATCAGGAGAGTTGGAGTCAACTCCTAGGTCCTATGTAGGGATATATTAATAAATGTTTAACAATCAGCTCTTTGAAAAAAATGTATGCAGGAACACCCTTATTAACATTTTCTCCATCATTTTCTTAAATCTATTGCTCATCAAAACAATAAATTGTGATCTGATTTGAAACATCTGCTGATTTCTGGTTTGTAAGTGGTCAAACTGAAATTTTAACAATTTAATAATTGATTCTTATAAGCCATACAAAAGACAAAAAAAATATCAAGAAAAAATATTGGAAAAATTAAAGCAAGAAAATGAAATCAGTGTTTAGAAAAGGTGATATTCTTTTCAATTTTCAGACATTAAGACCCTAGATTCTCATGATCACAATTAGTCACTATGTCCAAAAATCTCATTTCTTTTAAGACTGAAATTGAGAAAAAAAGAAAGTAAAATAGTTTCCACCACCTTGAATAGAAGTAGGAGGGCCATGCACTTTCTTCTAACCTATTCCCCACGTTCACTGTGTCAAAAGGAACAGGGGGACTGTACTGGAGCTGCAATTCAAATAGTATAAGGAATTGCCAGGTGAGGAAACTCCCTTTACCAAAAAAAGTCAATGCCTTCTCTGACACTACACAGATCACAAAGTTTGAGAATGGTTATGAAATCTCAGTGGTTTGCTCATAGATAAAAAAGACTAATACAACATACTCAATAGTCATGTGACCTATTTAAAGCCCTTTTATTTTGATCATTAGCATCCCTTGCCAGACTCACCTCAGTCTGAGCATTATTATTCCTGACTAACTATCCTAAAAATTTGTCTGGAACACAGAAATGTCATAAAGACAGCTTATGTCAGAGGGAGGCCTTGATCCCAGGCCTAAAAATCATATTGCACTTTCCCAAGACACCAAAATACGTGCACATAACTAATATTTAGTCTTTTATATATCATTCTTTCTTAAAATAGTTCTGGGGCTACCAGAAACAAGCATTGCAGTTTTCTTAATTGGAACAAAAAACTATTGTTGAAGTTCTATTGAAAATCCCACAAATTAATTCAAAAGACAGATAGCAATTTCATTAACCAGAATGTTCCTATATTTTTGCTTTAAGGAAAAGAAGCAACTGAAAAGAAGATAAGCTTTTTTTTTTCTAAAATTCATATCCTAGCCCAACCACCTTTCAATGCACTATAGAAAGATTTTTAAACAGATGTTGCAAAGAAAAGATCCAATAAATGAAGTAATTAGGACAAGGGGGAGGGTAAACTATATGCCTTCAATACATAAAAAGCCTCAGAAACCACCAAGGTAAATGTATACAGATCAGTACAATGAATAATGTTTATAAGAATGTGACTGGATCAATAAGAAAATGTTTAATTATGCTATGAATCCTCTGTTTAAGGTGTTAGGGAGGGATATAATGTATTTTAGACAGATTACCATCCAAAATAATTAATGGGAGGGGTGAGTTTGTTCACATCTGGATTCTGGGCATTGTTCCAAAGAATTGAGGTTGCCCAATAGGTGACATCTGGGAAAGTGAGGAGTCACTATGTAATTTTCTTGCCAGGGGTCTTAAGCTTTTCAATTGCACAGAATTCTTCTCCCCAGGACCAAAGAGTAAAATGATCCATTCATTTGAAAAAAAAAAAAAAAAAAAAAAAAAAAACAACCAACCCTAGAACACGAGCCCCACCACCAGTCATCATAAATGATCTGCATCTTTGTGTATGAGGCAAACCTGGATTTGCATAGAAGAATCCAGAATAATAGGGCTTGCTGCCCAACAAATATCATCATCATCATCATCATTAACATTATTGTTGTTGCTGTTGTTAAAAATAATAATAATAGCTAGCATTTGTATAGCATTTTAAGGTTTGCAAAGCACCATGTTACTTCATTTGATCCCAAAGTCTGACTATATGGGAATGACTAGCTTTCTTTGTAAAGATGAGCACCTGGACCACCCCAGTCTCAGAAGCTCTCTCTTTCACCCAAAATGCCCCCAACAATGAAAACTGATGTTAACTGCCTCCCCAGTGGAACTAAAATGTGAAACACAGTGAAAAGGCCAGCTGGCTGTATGGTGATACAGCCAGAATGACTGAAAACGATGGTTTTTAAAAAGAAGGAAAATCATGAAGTCGGGCTCAAACTAGGGAGCAAATTTCCATTTTCTTGGTTGTGATAAAGAATATCTTTGTTGTCATTTTTTTATTTATGGGCCACAGCTCCCAAGGGTGTAGGAGGAGCCAGTTTCTCAGCTTTTCTTCCATTCCCTGGATTTGCTCCCTGGATCAATGGAGCAGTCTGTTCTGCTCCAAGCATGTAGGTAGGATAGTCAGACCTCAGCACTGTTAAGGAAGGAAGCTGGGTAACAATAAGATTATATGATGATTAACAGTGATGGACTTGGCTCATTTCAACAATGTGATGATTCAAGGCAATTTCAATAGATTTGTGATGGAAAATGCCATCCACATAGAGAGAGAGAGAGACTGAATGTGAATCAAAGCATAGTATTTTTACCTTTTTGTTATTGTTATTGTTTATTTGCTTATTGTTTTTTTTCTTTTTTGATCTGATTTTTCTTGCACCACATGATAAATAAGGAAATAAGTTTAGAAGAATTTCATGTGTTTAACTTATATCAGATTATTTCCTGTCTGAGGAAAGAGGAGAAGGAAAGAGAAAAATTTCGAACACAAAATTTTGCTGAGGTAACTGTTGAAAGCTATTTTGCATATATTTGGAAAAGTAAAATACTATTGGTAAAAAAGAAAGAGAGCTGGGAGGAATGGTATCAGTTTGATATCAGCTCTGAAAGAGTACCTTTTAAATTAAGATTTAGCCAATAAGAAAGAAGATATCCAGTCCAAGAAAAATTATCCAGAATCTGAAGGCAAATTTACCTCATCAGACAACTGAATTCAACAATTCATAAATAACCCTTAAATAACTTTGAGTAACCTCTATTTGCATGTGTATATGCATGTATATATATACATATATATATATATACATATATGTGTGTGTGTATACATATACACATTTTTTTCTATATCATTTTTCTTTTCACCTGCATTTACTTCCTTAAGAATCAAAGGGGATGGGGTTAAATTCATTTCAGGCTTTCCAGAGTCTTTGTCTTTCTGCATACCTGAAATAATTTCCACACATTTTCCTAAATCTATGGAAGTTAATTGGAAATTTTCATTTGGGTAGTGTTCAAATCTCAAGATGGATACCTAAGCCTTTCCTTCTCTCCAAACAAAAGAAAGCTTCTGAATTAAATCTACCTGAAGTGGAAAATGTTCAGGAATGGTCACTATGATGGTCTCCTTTTTTCAGACTCTTAGAAATACTTGGCTCTCAACTCAGAATGGAAGAAGACCATTCCTGGTTTAGAGTTTGTTTATAAGACTGGGATTACATCAGAGAATTTGGTTCTTTCTCCACTTCCAAATCACTGGGAATTCATCAAAGTGAAGCCAAGCCTGACATCAGAGTTTCCTTTATGCAAGCAGGAAGTTGTGAATTAACGAGCTGTGTTTTTTTTCCTCATGGGGTCCCTGGTTGAGCTGAGTTTGGGAAAAATCTTCTATATTCCTTGACATTGCCTTGATAGTAGTATTTATTTAACTGTCTGAGAGACATCATCTGCTTGTACTCAAATAAATGACAAATGCATTTTGGATGATGGCTTTGAAAACAGCTCCTGTAAGAAGTCAGGTAATAGTCTGTTGCTTGATAGGCTAATTTAAATGATGGTTTTAGAAACATGGATTTAAATGTATGCCTCAAAATCTTCTCTATTCTGATCTTACCTTGTCTATTATTAATTCAGTTTCCCTACTCCCAAAATTAGTTTGACTATATTAATGCTATAAGAGATAAAGAATAAACATAGAATAAGAAGCCTTAGGTCCATACTTCATCTTACACATTTAGAAGGTACTGTCTCCCTGAGCAAGACTCATTCCCCGACTCTGTTTCCTGGTATAAAAAATGGGAATAATAATAATAATAATAATAATAATAAGTACCTTAGAACAGGACTGCTGTAAGGATCAAATAAAATAAACAGCATTATTATTCTCAAAGCAACATATAGATTATTGTTATTGAATTTTTTCAGTCATGTTTGACTGATTGTTATCCCATCTGGAGTTTTCTTGGCAAAGATACTGGAGTGATTTGCCATTGCCCAATCCAGTTCAATTCACAGGTGAAAAAATTGAATGTCTTGCCTAGGGTAACACAGCTAATAAGTGTCTGAGGACAGGTTTGAACTTACAAAGTTCGAAAACTTACAAAGACTCCAACCCAGTAATTTATCCACTATAACTCTTAACTGATACATGGAAAGGAGCTACTATTTTTTTACACATTAAGCAAGCATGCTTAATGAGATATGGTGATGATATAGCATTGAGAACAAATTCTTATTTTCTCTTTTGCAAACTCTACATGGCCTGCTCCACCTTTCACTGTGTTTCACATTTTAATTCTACTCTGATGCTAATTGTGTCCATCTAAGACAGCCTCCGAGTAAAGATGCATTGGAAATATACCTTGTGCCCAGGTTTTCGACCTCTTTTCTTTGGGATCTTCACAACTGGTAAGGAACAGGCAGAAGAAGAGTAAAGGTTGTGGACCGCCATTTTCATAGGTGCTGAATGAAGTGGAGGTCTGCCTCGTTTTCTTCCTGCTATCCTTGGAGACTGCATTTCAGCCATTACCAGTCTTGTAAGCAGTGATGACAGGTTATTGATATGCAGAGGAGGTGCTAGGAATCAGTTGAGACACAAAACAAAAACAAAAACATAATTTGTTTGGTTGGAAGAAAATAGGAATAAAAATTACAAGAAAATTAGCTCAGTTTTCTTTTAGCCTTTCTGGAGTACCAACCATGTAATGGAAGGGAAAATAAAATCAGGATGAGGCATTATTAACTTTTAAAATGCTTGTTGATAAAGGGAAGTTATTGATCCCATTGGGCTGCTCATAAGGTTTAATGATCCCCCTAGACTTCTCAGGGAGTTACTGGTCCCATGGTAGGATTTTAAGAAAAGCAAAGCACAATGATTTTGGACTACAATAAAACCTAGTAGAGCAATCATTACCCACGCCTCAGAAATCACTATTGGTTCCCACTTCCAGCTACAACTATCCTGAGGAAGGAAAAGAATATTATTGCCAAAATAGCTCTAAATAACCAACAGACTTGAGTTTACTATATACTTCCCAATATCTAAGGCTTTCCTTTGGAAGTATTATATCCCTGATCACCTTCTCCAAGAGTAGGAAGGATATCTCATGATCCCAATACCCTATGGAATGGATAAGGAATGTAACACCTATATTTCTATAGAGATGAGAAACTCCAACAGACACTATCTCAGGGTTTACCAGTTGGTGATATGCTTAAATGTGGATATTGAAGATTGTTTTTTGAAGACTTCTGGGGGACACAAGTTAGAAGGTGGAAGGAGTAACCATTTTTCCAGTTGTTAGCAATGGGATAGGGAGAAAAGAGGAAAGTTTGCAAAGAGCTTCCTATTGTTTCATTGAAGGCTTTCTCCTTTTATAGCAGAAATTCAGAGCAGTTCAGTTAATTTCATATGGTCACATAGCTAGTAGGTCTCAGAGGCAGGATTTTTATCCAGATGTTCCTAACTCCAAGTCTGGTGTCTTTTCCACTATGCTATGGTGTCTCAAATGCTATGGATCTTATATTTCTCAGATGGCTCTTTTGTCAAGATTCATTCTGTTCAGGTTTCAAAATTTTGAGAACTAGTTGCTCAAGGAAGCAATTCCAACTGCCCAGTTGGAATTAATAATTCAAAAACTTTCCCATATGAACTTCCAAGTGACCTATATCCAAACTGTTTCTAACATACACTAACTACTTATCTGGAATCCTTGGAATCAATATGTGACCTTTTAAATGTTACCAGGAAGGACACAACTGATTTCATTTAGTATATATTGATATTTTGGTGAAAGCTATAGCTTCCTATTGACCTGTACTTTGGCTATTTCAGGAATGAGGAAGTTGTATTATTGCCCCCAGGGGAACTAATAGAACTTCCCATATGGACAATAAAAATTCAGGAGAGTTGCTGAACTGTGCCCAAAGGCGAAACTAAATAATAGGTGCCAGGTTTATGATCCCTACAAGGAGGATTCCAATTCCAACTAAGCTGGGTTTAGATATGCCAATAGGGGAAAAATGGAAGTCTGCCAAGCAAGCTGAGGGAAATATCTGCCTGAATGAGGCAAAGGCAAAGGAGATTACCACATAAGGAGGAATGAATGAATGAGTAAGTAAACAGATGAAACATTTATTTAGTGCCTATGATTTATCAAACATTGCAGGAGGTGTTAGAGATACTAATAAAAAAGTGAGACAGTACCTGTCCTCAAGAAGTTTACCTCCAAGGCTAGCAAACATTTTGAAAAGTGATAATGCTAGATTGTGAGTCCAATTTTTGGAATGCTAAAACAAAAGCAGGAAGATTCCTTTATTCTTTGCATATACTCCTTATCTAGGACTACATATATATGCCAAGCAATCAACAAGCATTGATTTAGCAGCTAACTATTGTGTGTTAGGTATTGTGTTATCCTCTGAAGATTCAATGATTAAACAATCCCAACCCTCAAGAAGCTTCCCTTCTGTGGAGGAGATAAGATGTACATTTATAATTGTAGTAGGCAGATTTTATCAGGAGATTCCTGGTTGAATTGACTCTTCCCTGTAAATTAGTTGAAATCAGAACATAAGAAGAGAAATAAAAGAGACATGTAGTTGTTCATCATGTAACAAAGATGTAAGTAAAGGTATGAAGTCTTCAGTCAAGTGCGAGGGGCAACTAAGTGGCACAATGGATAGAGCAATAGAAATTTATCTTCCTGAGTTCAAATCCAGCCTCAGATGCTTATTAGATGTATGAACTTAGGCAAATCATTTAACTTAGTGTGCCCCAGTTCTATCATTATATGAAGAAGGAAATGGTACTCCAATATCCTTGACAAGAAACCCCAAATGGGGTTACAAAGAGTTGGACATGATTGAACAACAACTGCTAGATGTTGGCTTGTTAAGGCTTGGTCATCTCCCCACTCACAATTGCAGCAAGTTTTTTAAAAAGTAAGATAAGATCATTGGGTAATCAATGAAGTAAGATATAGCTCTGAAAAGTACAGTTTCTTGCCTCTAGAGCTGAAGAAATCAGCTCTTTGTCTTGCCTCTTTTACTTTTATCAGAAGATGGCCAAAGGATTTCCTCTCTTTTTTACACCTCCATCACCAATGATGTTTTTCTAACTTCCTGTCCAGTGGGAGAAATGGTAGGGAACAGGGCCAATGAGAACCAATTCAAGAGACTGCTTTAAGGGGTGTGACCCTTAGTAACAGTGAAGAGAAGCAAATATGGATTTAAGACTCAGAAATCTAGTGGTAAAGAGAAGTAGCTCCAGAATACCAAAGTGAGCAACCATGAGAAGGGAAAGTACATAGAGGTTCTACAGTGCTAGAGGCAGAAAATACCTTGATTCTATATGGTCCCTGCTTGTGTGCTTCAATCAGTATTCTCTATGGATGAACTCATTCTTCACACTGATATCATTTAAAATTTTAGACCAGATTAATGGGAGTAGGATTTGAGTAGAGCAGAATGCTTTATAATTACTCTTCTTACTCTTCCGACTCAGGAAATGCTTTTCAGTGCCTTCTGACTGATCATTAAAGGTAAATGCACTGGTAAGGGCTGGTAATCTATACTTTTAAGAATGCAGACCCATAACATACCTTGAAAATGGGATCAAACTGCCCCCTTGAGACTAAACCTGAAACTTTCAAGAGCTAAGTTGGGGATAAAGCCCCAAGAGGCTGCTATATAAATACATACAAAATGTATGCAAAATAAAGACAAGGGAATATTAAGGATTCAATCACAAACAATTTCAGGGGTTGGAGGTGGATCAGAAGAGGCTTTTATGAAGAATATACCATTTGATTTGAACCTTAAAGGAAAAGAATAAGCATAAGACACAAAGGTAAGAAGGGAGTTTATTCAAATGTGGTGGACAAAAAAGCATAGACATGAAAATTATGGGTGTGAGGAAAAGCAAGAAGACAAGGCTGACTGGATTGTAGACCACATGAGAGAAAATAGTGTGTAATAAATCTGGAGAGGTAATTTGGAATCAGATTGCAGAAGACTTTAAATGCCAACTAGAGGAGTTTGTACTAGCAGCTAGAAACCATAGCATTTGATGCCTAGATACATAGAAGTGTAAATATCTATGCAATATAATATATAACTATGTATTATATATAATATGAACATACTCATATTATATGAAGGCTTTTAAATGTGAAACAAAGGAATCTTAACTGGCTCCTAGAAACAAGAGACTCTGATACCTGAATCCATATGTGTAAATTATAATTATATCTACATGTTATGTGTATATACATATGGATATGTGCATCAGACATACAGTGTTGGTATACATATAGATATTTATACTCAAATAAAGTTGATTTCTGCCAATACAAAGAAAAAAACAAAATCTACAAAGATGCATATTTACCTTCAGAGAAGCAGTCTGGTATAAGAAATAGAGTGCTGACTTGATGTCAGTAAAACTTGAATTTGAATCCTGCCTTCTCTACTTTCTAGTTGTGTGACTGGGCAACTCATTTAAACACTCTGAGCCTCAATTTTACTATCTGGAAGATAGTGGCTACATCACAGAATTGTTGTGAGGATTAAATTCTGTAATGGACATAAAGGACTTTGAAAACCATAAATCATTATCTAAATGTAAACTGATATTATATATAATAGCATATTATTGAATAATTATATATTTAAATATTGTTATTATTGATGTTCAATCTTTTATCACTTATGTCTGAATTTTGGGTTTTCTTAGCAAAGATTACTGGAATAATTTTTTTTTTTCTCCAGCTCATTTTACAGGTAAGGAAATTAAAGTAAACAGAGTAAATTATTTTCCAGGATCACACAACTAGTGAGTATCTGAGGCCAGATTTGAACTCAAATCTTTCTGATTCTGGGCCTAGTTCACTATCAGTTAAGTCACTCAACTATCCACTAATATATCATGTAATATAATTATATAACTCTATTTCTATACAACATCTAATATGACCTATATATAATATATCTAATATATGTGTATAGATGCATGTATATAAGTTTGCATTTATATATAATTATTATAAATAATATAATATATATATGTGTATAGATAGACATATATATAGATATACATAGATTTTTGTTTAGATATTTTATAAATATATACATAGAAGTACATAAATATACATATAAGTATATAAGTGCATTTTAGTTGCTTTATAAACATATACATAGAAATACATAAATATGTACACATGTATATATATATTTTTTCATATGTGCACACGTTTAGTTGTTTTCTAAACATACATAGAAACACATAAATGCATGCATGTATATGTATATTGTGCATATATACATGCATATACATGTGTTTGGTTATTTTATAAATATATACAAATGTATAACTATAGGCATATATTTATATTGCATATATATATATGCATGCACACATACATATACGAACATGGCAATGTGGAATAGTGAAGAAAGTTGGCTTTGGAGGCAGGAAGACCTGAGCTAGAATCTTGCCTCTTCATATATATATATTGACTGGATGATCCAAGCCAATTCAGGTGGCCTTTCAGTGCCACATTCAACACCCTTAAACTATAAATTGCAGAAAAACTTACAAATTACTTGGATAGAAATTATTCACTGAAAGCTCCCCATAGCATAAAAACCATAATCATACTCTATTCCAGTTCTTCCTATCATATATATATATATATATATATATAAGCTTATACATTTACATATACATACAGGCATATTTCAATATTTCTATATACCTGTGAGGTTATAAGTGGGTTTTTCTCATCATCTGAGATAATTACAATTACCATTACAATTTATTAGAAAATCATCATAAGTCCCCGAAGTCAAAAATAAAACCATCACTTCTTGATCAACTTCAGGTGATGAGATGTGCACATATAAATAAAATCCTTTTCCTCAGAGAACAAAAGCCAAACTTCTCTTGGTGAAGAGATTTGATCATAAAAGATGCGTCCTCGCAGCAAAATGTTTATTATACATTTTCTGATGTTTCTTGGCCAGAATTGTTTTTTGTCAACATCCTGTTTGGGCAACAAGGAGGAGAGACTAGACGTAGGAAGACTCATCTACTGAATCCAAGTCTAACCTCAGTCATTTACTATCTATGTGACCCTGGACAAATCACATAACCTTATTTACCTCTGTTTTGTCATCTATAAAATGACCTGGAGACAGAAATGGCAACCACTTCAGTATCTTTGCTAAGAAAATCCCAAATGGGGTAATGGAGAATCAGTCATGACTTTAAAAGACTGACAGTAACAAAGACAAGTCATCATGTTTTTCTCTCTGCCCATGAAATGTGTTCCTCTCACCAGAGATAATTAAAGACCATAAACTTAATCACAATTCCTAATTCATTCAACCTGCCCACCTCCTGCTCCCCATCCTGACATATGTTTCTACCCTAAGCCACCACAGAAATGTCTATGTTTATTTGTCACAAAAGTTTTATCATTTTTTTCCCAGTGAGAGAACTAAAGGGTAAGAAAATCAACTTATGTTAATTAAAACCCCATTTTATTTTTTAAAAAAGGCACAAAATCACAAGGCCACTCCTCAGCGAGGGAGTGAATAGATCCTAGCGATTTTTGGGGGGTCAATAAAGCCCAGGAAAAATTTTATATCCAAAATTTGTCTGTCTTGCCAATCCATGAACTCATAGTTCCACTACTATCTCCTTTTATCCATACACACAAAGGAATAAATTAGTGTGGTCTGAACTTCATCTAATCATGCATCTCAGGTACGGGCATAACCCACTTGTATATATATATATATATATATATATATATATATATTTTGATAAGCTGTTCTTCTTCCTGTGAACCAGTGTATGCTCAAATCTAGGATGTGAGTTTAGGCCAGGAAAGATGTCATCAAGAAAACAATATAACTTAGGTAGAAAGGCTGATCTTAGGCTTTTGTGCTTTGGTTTTTAAAATTAAATTGATTTTAATTAACATTAGTTGATTTTCTCACCCTTCCAATTCGCCCATCTGAAAAAAATTACAAAATTTGTGTAACAAATAAGCATAGATAAACAAAATAAATTTCCTCATTATCTATATGCAAAAATATGTGCTTCATTCTCTTTTCTGAATCTATTACTTTTCTGTCAGGAGGTGGGTAACAAACATATTTCATAATTGGTCCTCTATTATCATAGTTGGTCATCACATTCTCAAGTCTTTCAAAGTTTTCCTTTTTAAAAAAATGGTATTGTATTTTTCCAAATATATATAGTTTTCAACATTCATTTTTGTGAAACTTTGTATTTCAAATTTTTCTCCCTCCCTCTTTTACCTCCCCTCTCTCCAAAACAGCAATCAATCTAAATATGTGCAATTCTAGGAGCAGCTAGGTGGTGCAGTGGATAGAGCACCAGCCCTGAATTCAGGAGGACCTGAGTCCAAATCTGATCTCAGACACTTAACACTTCCTAGCTGTGTGACCCTGGGCAAGTCACTTAACCCCAGCCTGGGGGGGAGGGGAAATGTGCAATTCTTTTCAATATATTTCTATATTTGTCATATGCAAGAAAAATCAGATCAAAAGAAAAAAAAAACAGGAGAAAGAAAAAAACAAGCAAACAAATAACAAAAAAAGTGAAAATACTATGTTTCGGTATACATTGTTTCCATTGTTCTCTCTCTGATTCTGATGGCACTTTCCATCTGAAGTCTAATGGAATTGCCTTAACTCACCTCATTTTTGAAAAGAGTCAGTTCATAACAATTGATCATCACATAATCTTGTTGTTACAGTATACAATGTTGTCTTGGTTCTGATCACTTCACTCAGCATCAGTTCACACAAGTCTTTTTTTTCAGGATAAGTCTTCTCATCATTTCTTATAGAACAATAATATCCCATTATATTCATATACCATAAATTATTTAGCCAGTCCCCAACTGATTTCCACTCCATTTCCAGTTCTTTGCCACTACAAAAAAGAGCTGTTACAGACATTTTTGCACATGTATGTCCTTTCCCCTCTTTTATGATGCAATAGCGACACTGCTGGATCCAAGGGTATGAATGCAGTTTCATAGTTCTTTAGACCTAGTTCCAAATTGCTCTCCAGAATGATTGGATCATTTCACAACTCCACTTACAATGCATTAATATCCCAATTTTCCCACATCCCCTCCAACATTTATCATTATCTTTTCCTGCCATCTTAGCCAATCTAATAGTTATGATATAGTACCTCAGAATTGTCTTAATTTGCATTTCTCTAATCAATAGTGATTTGGGTATTTTTTCATATTACTAGAAATGGCTTTAATTTCTTCATCTGAAAATTGTTCATATCCTTTGACAATTTATCAATTGCCTTGTGTTCTCATAAAGTTGTCTGTGTTTACAACATTGTTATAATATAAATTGTTCTCCTGGTTCTAATCACTTCAGCCTGCGTCAGTTTTCAGGTTTCTCTGAAACCATTACCTTTCTCAATTCTTATAACATAGCAATATCTTATTACTTTCATATGCCATAATTTGTTTAACCATTCCTGAGTAGGGCATGTCTAATTCTTTGCTTCTTGTTGCTCTTCCTTCAATCTGGAAGAGGATCAATGATATTAATAGAGTGATGACTTGCAAGTGAATTGGATTTAAGTGAGGAAAGCCATGCAAAATCATCTGCTTCACTCTCTCCTCCAGAGTCATCTAAGTCCAATGATAAGACATAGGTCAGTAAGACTGGTGATGGCCTTGGATGCAGGGGGAAACCCTGGATTTTGTAAGGTTGGGACTTTCCCTGGTCTCAGGCTACACTCATTCAGTGATTAAAGGCTGGTTTAGAAAAGAGGTGGGGGGGGAATGGCCTACTTTGCCTTCACAGAAGAATCAATCTAGGAAGGAAAGATCCTTAAAGTTTCTGGTCAGAACAGAAATGAGCGTGATTTACATTCACTCTGAGCTATTAAAGCCTAAACAACAAGCAAATAGGACTTGTGGGGGATTTTGACAAATTTTTTTGCTACAACAAAAAGAACTGCTGTTGAATATCTTCATACATAAGCATTGGTTTTATATTTTGTAACAATGGTTATTGCCCTGGAGCTTACATGAGGAATGAACTGGACCCTGGCCACTTCTTGTGATGTGTTCTGTGGCCAATTAGGCTTTGTGAAGTAACCTGTAAACAGCTGACTCGTGCAATGGTTTAAAAATGGATCTAACTTGGCTCTTTTCAACAATAGCAATTCCAATAGATTTGTGATGGAAAAAACCATCTGCATCCAGAGAGAGAACTATGGAGACTGAATGTAGATCAAAGTATAGTTATTTTAACCATTTTGTTGTTTGTTTGTATGTGTTTTTTTTTTCTTTCTCATCTTTTTTTCCCCTTTTGATCTGATTTTTCTTGTGCAACATGATGAATATGGAAATATGTTTAGAAGAATTGCAGAAGAAATGTTTAACCTATATTGAATTTCTTCGTGTCTGTGGAGTGGCTAGGGGGAAGAGAGGGAAAAATACATAAGGTTTTACAAAAGTGAACATTGAAAACTATTTTTGCATGTATTTGGAAAAATAAAATCTATTTTTAAAAATGGACTATAATCACAAAGACCTGAATTCAACTCCAACTTTAATTGTGTGAACCTGAGCAGATAATATAATCTCTCTTTGCTTCAGTTTCCTCAGCTGTAAGATGGGGATAATAATAGAACCTACCCCCTGAGTTTGTTGTGATGATAGAATGAAGTAATATATGTAAGGTGTTTTGCAAGCCTTAAAGCACTATGCAAATATTAGCTATTACATTATTATTTCCTAAGTACACATCACATAGTATCAGAGACAGAAGGAGAAGGAGCAGGAGAGTCTTGGCAAATGCACACCAGCATGCTAACCAAGTCTTTCTATTGTGTGAGGAATGGCAAATTAGCTGCAACCTGACCCTAGCTGAGATCTGGCCTCATGATAAGGAAAATAGGCAATCCAAGAAACATTGATCCCATTTTGTCTTTGGAAGTATGTGCAGGTCAAGGGAGGAGAAAAAAATGGCTATCTGTCACTCCCACAACCCTGAGGACACTCAGCTCAGCACAGAGAATTCCAGAGATCATCTTCTCAGTCTAGAAAAGCAGTGGGAGTTGGGAAGATGCAGGTTTGATTTTTACCTCAGACGCTTACTAGCTATTTTTACTGGTTCCATTGGGTCAACTGTCTAATTACTCTTCCACATGACAGTCCTTCAAATATTTGAACACAATTACCATGTCTTCTCAAATAATCTTTTCCTCATTCTAAACATCCCTAGTTTCTCCCACAGATCTTCATATGACATGGATTTTAACTATCCTGATTGACCTCCTCTGAATGCAATGTATTTGGGAAATATTTAACTAAATAAATATACAACAATACATAGATAGTGTTAATATGTGGGTGTCTAAGTGAATATGCTGCCATAGAGATCCTTATATAAGTTTAGTTGCTCCCATTTGTCTTTGACTCAGATGTCATTGCCCTGGGCAACTCAATTTATCCTCCATTTTGTCCCTGGTGGACTGGTTGTTAAAACAACTGTTCTGAGTGCCTTACAGGTTTATTTACAGGTTGACCAAATGAGATAATGGAAATGAACTGATTTGTAACCATGCTGTGTAAGTACATGATAATAGGCTTCAAGAAGAAAAAATTTCTGCTAACAGAGATTTGCAAAGACTATAGGTATCCCAGCCTGAGACTTCAAAAAATTGTGGACTCAGAACAGATCCTTCTTCCCTCACTCCTTAATTTGCAAACCTCATTTGCTTCAATTTTTTTTTTGATGTAAGCTTTCCTAGCAGCTGAAAAGCACAAAAAGTTGCCCTACTGTATCAGCTGAATAAACTATTAAACTTCAATCCCTTTGTTGATTCAACTAGAAATACATTGACAAGCCACCAGGCATGCTGGTCTGGAAGATTTCATTATAAAAAAGTGGTGACATTTCTTACAGGAAGAAGCACCAGCAGCAGAATGATACAAGTACAAAATGCCAAATTAGTTACCCTTTTCTGGTCTTTAGTGACCATTTTGATCACTGAGAATTGAAAATAAATAATCAAATTTTCAAACTTATCTTCTTTGATACTTTGAAATATTTATGATCTTTAGCCTGGAGAGATGGAGTGATCCTTTCACTTACACAAATCCCAACCCTTTAGCTACAGTCCTTAATAGACAGTTTTCATTAATTTCTCCAAAGAAAATAAATAATCATTTCAGTGTTATTAGTCTCTTCATATTTTGCTAGGCCAAGACTGAGGATAATATGCAATATAAGGCAGTTTACAAATGGATGCTATTACTGTTGTACCTAATACATCATATTTTTGTCTTCAGTTATGGATTTACCCATTGTCTTGAGCTAATTTTAAAGAAAATGGGTGGAGGTTTGTGTGTGTGTGTGTGTGTGTGTGTGTGTGTGTGTGTGTGTGTGTGCGTGTGTTTAGAGATGAAAAGTGCTTTTTGCTTGTTTGTTTTTCTTCTTTCCTATTTTTTCTTTATTTCCTCCCTCCAGTTTTTGCCAGAGACTCCTAAAATCTTTTCTACATCTAGATTAAAGAATATTTGAGCTTTTCTTTTCTTCCCAGTTTCTGTTTTTTTTTTTTTTTTTAAGTGGGCTGTATCAATAACTCTACTGCTTTTATGGAAGATTGGATTTGCAGTCAAAAATCCTTGGTTCAAAAATCTAGATCTGTCACTGGATACTTGTTTGACCTCTAACAAATTATTTAAACTCTTAGAACCTTAGTTTTCTTATATGGAACTTATGTTGACCTAGATGATCTGTAAGACCACTTCCAGTTCTAAATCTCTCATCCTTTGACCACATGATACTCTCCTCAGATTTCTCAGTTGCTTATTTCTTTTTTCTTTCCTTCCCTTCCTCTACCCCTAGAAATGGTAACAATTAAACACAAATGGGTGTATATAAGTAAAATTATGCTATACACACTTCCATTCATCATTTCTTTCTTTGGATTCAGACAGCATCTTTCTTCAAATATCCTTACTAATTGATTTGAGAATTTATAATATCAAAATAACTTATCTGCTCAAGGTCATTCTTTTTTTTTTTAAAGATTTATTTAATATTTTTATTTTCCCAGTTAAATGTAAAACATTTTTTACATTTGTTTTTAAAACTTTGAGTTCTACAATGAAACTATTCAGGCCAGTTCCAATGATCTTGTGATGAGAGCCATCTACAACCAGAGTACTGCTTTGCACTATATCCAGTACAGAGAGTACTGTAGGAACTGAGTATAGATAACATTACAACATTTTCACTTCTTTTGTTGTTGTTTGCTTGAATTTTATTTTCTTTCTCATTTTTTTCCTTTTTGATCTGATTCTTTTTGTGCAACAAGATTGCATAAATGCATATGCCTATATTGGATTTACTTTTTTTTTTTTACCATATTTAACATATATTGGATCACTTGCCATCTAGGAGAGGGGGTGAGGAGAAGGGGGAGGAATTGGAACACAAGGTTTTGTAAGGGTCAATGGTGAAAAATTGTCCTTGCATATGTTTTGAAAATAAAAATTTCAATAAAAAACCTTTTGAGATCTAGAACTCTCCCTTCCTCCTCATATCAACCCCCTTTAAGAAGATACATGTGAAATTATGCAAAACATTTCCATAAAAGTCATGTTGTGAAAAAATAGCTCTCCTCCCCCAAAAACAGCCTTCAGGAAAAATAAAGATTAAAAAAGATTATGTTTCAATATGTATTCAGACACAGTCTTTTTCTCTATATATGGATAGCATTTTTCATAATAAATCTTTCAAAGTAGTCGGATCACTGTATTGCTGAGATTAACAAAGTCATTCACAACTGATCCTCTCACAACATTGTTTTTGTACATACACATTTCATTTTGCTAAACTGCATGAAGGATTTTCCAGGTTTTTCTGAGAGCACCCTGCTCATTATTTCTCAGAGAAAAATAATTTTCCATCATAATCACATACCACAATTTATTCCTTCATTCCCTAATTGATAGGCATCTCCTCCATTTCTAATTCTTTGCCCTGATAAGAGAGCTGCTATAAATATTCAAATTCATTCTTAAAGCCATATTGCTGTTACTGTTTACAATGTTCTCTTGGATTTCCTCAATTTACTCTTCATTATTTCATGCAACTCTTTCCAAGTTTTTTCTTTACATTACAATTATATACCACAACTTTTTTAAAGATATTCCTCAATTGATGGGCATCCCTATGATTTCCAGTTCTTTGTAATCACTAAGAAAGTTTCTATAAACATTTTTTAACATATAGGTTTTTTCCTTTTTCCCTAATTAGCTCTGGAAATCAACTCTAGTAGGATATTGATGGATCAAGGAATATAAGCAATGTAATAACTCTTTGAGCATAATTGCAGATTGCTCTCTAAAATGATTGCCTCAATTCATAATTCCACCAACAATAAATTAGTGTCCCAATTTTTCCACATTCTTCCAACATTTGTCATTTTCCCTTTCAATCATATTAGCCAATTTGGTAAGTGTAAAATGATATCTCAAAGTTATTTTAAATTTTTTTCCTAAAAAGTAATGATTTGGAGTATATGACTATAAATTGTTTTTATTCACTGAAAAACCTGTCATTTTCTTTGACTATCAATTGAGGAATGATTTGTGTTCTTATAGATTTGACAAGTTTCTTTATATATTTGAGATATGAGACCTGAAAAATTGTCTATAAAAAAATTCCCCAATTTTCTGCTTTCCTTCTGTTCTTGGCTACATTTGTTTTGTTTTGTTTTTTTTGTACAAATACTTTTTAATTTAATGTAATAAAAGTTATCCACTTTACATTTCACTCTGCTGTCTCTTGTTTATTTATGTTTGTTCACCTATTCAACAGTCTATAAGCAATATGTTCCATGTTCTTCTAATTTTCTTGTAATGTCTCTTTTTATGACTTATCTAAGTCATGTATTCATTTTGACCTAATCTTGATAAATGGCATAAGATATTGGTCTATACTCAGTTTCTGGCATACTGCTTTCCAATTTTCCTGACAATTTTTACCAAATAATGAATTCTTTTCTCAAAAACTTATCTTTACACTTGTTAAACACAAGGTTATTATATTTGCTATAAATTATATGTCAACTCTGTTCCATTGATCTGCCTTTTCTATTTCTTAGTCAGTACCAGAGAATTTTAATAGTTAATGCCTTATAAGATAATTTAAGATCTGGTACTGATAAGTCTCCTTCCTTTATATTTTTTTCATTAGTTCCTTTGATTTTCTTGACTTTTTTTTTTGTTCTTCCAAATGAATTTTGAAGATTATTTCTTCTAGTTCAATAAAATAATGTTTGGTAATTGAATTGGGATTGTATTGAATATGTAAATTAATTTAAATCAATTGATTTTTTTCCCTAAATCTTCCCTATAACTTTATCCTTGAGTATTACATTACAGACAATTAAATTTTCCATTCTCATCACATCCAAGTATAAGCTGGAATGTAGCAAGGGCAGAGAAACCAGGGCTTTGTCCCAGGGTACCAAATTCCAAGGATGCTGATGGTATTTTTCCATTGGCATGCTAAGGCAAGTTCTTTTCCTATTCTGCTACTTGGATGACAAAATATCATGAAAGGAATGAACTCATAGAATCACAGGATCTTGAGAACTAAATTACCACTGAGATCATTTAGATTTACTTCCCACCCAATGCAGTAATCCTAACTGCAGCATTTCTTAATTTACAATCATATAGCCCCTTACTTGAAGAACTACAATGATGGGAAAAGTATATCCTTAAAAGACTCATGAGGCAGCCCATTCTATTTTTTTGAAAAATTAAAAGTTTTTCTCCATATTGGCCCAGAATCTATCTCCTTGCAACTTTTATCCATTGGTCATAATTCTGATTGAAGTATTCTTAGGGGATTCCATGGACCTCCTCTTTTGTCATCCTCCCTGAATTAAGCCTGTTCAAAATCAGTCTCCTTGACAACAGAAACCACCTCCAACCATCATTCATGCCAGCTTCTTAGCCATTCTGTGGAAAGACAGGGTAATGGCAGATGGTTTTCTGGGCTTGATTACAAGAATGAAAAGGCACTGCCATTGATCAGCTTTCAAATCAGAAGAAAAGGTAGGATGAGAATTTCCAGAAAGGTTCCTTAATTAACAACAGGTATCTTTCAGCAAGCTCTAAGCCAAAGTACCAAGTAGGGATTTTCCCAAAAGTATTGTTAATTAAATTGTACCACTGGAACTGTATTAAAATTCTGAGGATAGGATTTTATGACCTTTCCTTACTAAAACACTGTCCCCAGATTGAAATGTGAAATATCTATCTCTTATTCATTGGGATATTTCTGTTTAATAACTACTCAGAGAAAGGCAAACTACAGAGATTAGCGCTTTTCATTAAAGAGACAGTCCTCTGGGCACATGAGAACATATATATTCATATATATGGCTATGTGGAGAGTCATAGAATGTTAAACCTGGAAGGACCTTTTGAGGTACTAGACATACAAGTATAAAGAATGAAATAAGTCCTATTCACAAGAAACTTGAATTCTTATGGGGGAAATGACAAGTACATATATAAATATGTATAAAATAACATAAATATAAGTCAAATAAGCATAAAATAGTTTGGGACAGAGGAAACTAGCTGTTAAAGAGATCTGAAAATGTTTGATACCAAAAATGGTATCAAAAGAAAAAAGAGATTTGCAGAGGAGGAAGAAGTTTTAAGTATTAGAGATGGCAAGGGAAATGGAAAATAAGACCACATACACCTCTCAGATTAGCTAAAATGACAAGAAATGGTAAAAATGAATGTTGGAGGGGCTGTGGGAAAACTGGGACACTAATACAATGGTAGAGTTGTGAACTGATTAAACCATTCTCAAAAGCAATTTGGAACTATGCCCAAAGGGCTATCAAACTGTGTATACCCTTTGATCCAGCCTGTATCCCAAAGAGATCGTAAAAAAGGGAAAAGGACCCACATGTACAAAAATGTTTGTGGCAGCCCTTTTTGTAGTGGTAAGAAACTGGAAATTGAGTGGATGCCCATCAGCTGGAAAATGACTGAATAAGTCATGGTATATGAATGTTATGGAATATTATTGTTCTGTAAGAAATGATCAACAGGATGATTTCAGAGAGACCTGGAGAGACTTACATGAATTGATATTAAGAGAAGTTAGTAGAACTAGGAGATCATTGTACACAGCAACAGGAAGATTATACAATAATCAATTCTGATGGAAATGGATCTTTTCAACAGTGAGGTGATTCAGGAAAGTTTCAATAGTCTTATGAGACTATTGTGAAGAGAGCTATTTGTATCCAGAGAAAGAATTGTAGGGACTATATTTTCACTTTTTGTTGTTGTTTTGCTTTCTTTTTGTTTTCTTTTTTTTCTTTTTGATCTGATTTTTCTTGTGCAGCTTGATAACTGTGTATAGAAGAATTGCACAGGTTTAACATATATTGAATTACCTGCTATCTAGGGGTAGGGGTGGGAGGAAGAAGGGGAAAATCTGGAACATAAGGTTTTGCAAATATGAATGTTAAAAATTATCTATGCATATGTTTGGAAAATAAAAAAGCTGTCATAAAAAAGAAAACAACAAAAACAGAAAATGGAAAATGGAGTGTATGAGAGATAGGCATACAATAAGGAGGTTAGTTTGAATTGATTGCCAAGTGTAGGAGGAAGAGTAATATTCAATGATAATGTAGAGATAGATTGGGGCTAGGGCTGAGCAGAGTTTAAAAGCTAAACAGAGACATCTCTATTTTGTCCTAGAGATAATAAGAAGTTATTTCTTATTAAGGAGGGAATTGTAAGTTAGGGTATCTTTGAATTCATCTAGTTCACCAACCTTAGGAATGAGGAAACTGAAACCCAGAGCAGTGAAAATTGTAAAGTGCTGTTGTCTCCAGAAGCTCTCTGGGAGGAGATCTGCTGTGTCAACTCAAATCTCTTGGACTGATTCTTCTTCCTGTAGAAAGCCGACTTCCCTTCCTGCAGAGAGCAGCCTCAAGTCTCCTCCAGACAAAACTCTCTTTTCCTCCAGAGCTGCCCTCTTTTATCCTCCCAGAGAATGGGCGTGGGACAATGCAAGGGCTTCTAGGAAAAATTACTTCAACCAATGAACTTGCTCCTCCTAAGCATGCAAGCTCTTCTCCAGGAATTCACAAGTAAAACTCCCAGTAAAGGCCGGAACTAGAGAATTGTCAAGTACTGACTTAGCATTTAGCAAGAACCTAATATCTCATTACCTCATTAGCACTTAGTAAGAACCTAACATCTCCCCCTTTCTTTTGATTTAGAACATAGGGTAGTCATGACCTTGAAACATAAATCCATCAATATGGGAGGCATTACACATAATTACATAGATTACATAAACACATAGTAACATAGTAACATAATACATGCTAGAAGTATGTAATAAATAACATGGTCAAATAATCATAAATTGAGAATTTATAAATGTCCATAAGTCCATTGTCCATTAGTCTCATCTTGTGTTAGCAAATACAATAATTCCTGCTGGTTTTTAAAGTTCTTAAACAGTCTTCTTATTAGCCATGCTCTTTCAGTGTCAGATATTTCTTAGATTTTCTCCTTTGTTTTGAGGTCTTTCTCTTTTTCTGTCTCTCTCCAATGGACAAGGCAAATACGACTCATTGGCACCCATCTGATTCCTTCTCCATCTGAAGAAATACAAGCGAACCCTCTCCCCCAAGCAGTTAACCTATCTGGTCCCTTCCATTCACCACTTTCTGGTCTCTCCACATCACCTGGCGATTATCTAAGGACAGTGGAGCTGCTCGCACTGGACACTGCCCTTCTGGTGGGTTATAAAACTTGTCTGCTGGAGCCAGTGCATCTTTGTCAAAAATTAGAAAATTAATGGTAAAGAGAACTAAATTTAGAAGTTCTCTAGGATTACCTATGGCTCCCCCTCTCTTTTGGAGGAGTGTCTTAATGTCTCTGTTTCTTCTCTCTACTATTGCCTGACCTTGCAGATTAAAAGGTATTCCAGTAGTGTGTAAAATCTTATACTGCTCACAAAAGTGCGCAAAATGTTTAGAACTATTTGCAGGTCCATAATCTGTTTCTATTTCTTGTGGCACACCCATAATTGCAAATGCTTGGATAAGGAATTCAGTGACCACTCGGGCTGTCTCCTTCGCTGTTGGCACTGCAAAAGTGAATCCTGAAAAGGTATCTGCTACCACATGGATGAAAGACAGACGACCGAAAGATTTATAATGGGTCACATCCATTTGCCAGATTTCATTGGGTCTCAAACCATGAGGAATCTTCCCTGGAGGGAGTGTAGGAGTGTGGAAAGGAAGACAAGCTGTACAGCTTTTTACTATGCTCCTAGCTTCCTCTCTTGTGATTCCAAATTGTAAATGTAAATTTCAAGCAGCCTGATGATATTTAGAATGGCATTCTTGTGCTTCCTGAAATAAAAGACTACTAACTAACATGGTTAGAAGGCTATCTGCCTTTGAATTTCCATCAAAAATAGGACCTGGAAGTCCACTATGTGAGTGGACATGCAAGATATAAATCTTACCTGGATGTTTTCTCACTTGCTCTTGAAGTTCCTTAAAGAACTGATAAATATTAGAGGCTGCAATTTTTATTTGGGCTGTGGAAATTCTTTATACTACACCTACTGAATAGGCTGAATCAGTAAATATATTTACATCTCCTGGGTAATAAGTAAGAGCTAGCATGATAGCAAATAATTCATTCTGTTGAATGGACTGAAAAGGAGTCCTGACTACTCTCTTTATGGTTAAATCATGAGAGTATATAGCACAAATATTTTCTTTGGAGGCGTCTGTAAAGATTATTGGTCCTTTAAGAGGAATCTTAGAAACCTTTTCTTCAAAAATCCATCACCAATTATGTAGTAGCTGGGTTATCTTTAATGGAAATCCATGTGCAAAATTTGGAGCAGTGGCCAATAAAATTTGCCATTCTTGGATGGTCTCACAGCATACATTAATTTGTGCCTTAGTATAGAATGTGTATATTTTTTCAGGACTTATTCCAGATAATTATATTGCTCTCTTAATAGCCCTTAATAAAATCCTAGCCACAAGCACTGGGTAAGGAGTAAGGCTTTGTTCTGGTTGTGCTGGGAGGTTCACCCACTCAATCACACTGTCTTCCTTGATGAAGGATTGCTGTGGCTGCCTCTTTTGTAGCAAAAACTGATATTTCCAAGGGTTTTTGAGTGACTCTTTCAACCACATTGGATAAAGCCAGTTCAACTTCTCTCAAAGCCTCTTGTGCTTCTTTTGTAAGCTGGTGTGGTGAATTTAAAGCACTGTCTCCCCTTAAAATATCATATAGAGGTTGTAGTTGGTTGGTAGTTAAGCCTAACACTGGACACATCCATTGGATATCTCCTATTAATTTTTGGAAATCATTTAAGGTGTTCAACTTCTCTGTTCTTAAAGAAAGCTTTTGTACTGTGAGTGTCTTAGGATATACTTCATATCCTAAATATTGCATGTCTTTGAATTTTTTCTGTAGCTATATGCAGTTTGTAGTACCTTAGTGTTTCCAGGGTCTTTTGTAGACATGCTTCTAACATTTGTTCCTCAGGTGCACATCCCAAAATATCATCCATATAATGTAACAATATTACTTTTGGAAAGGCTTTTCTTACTGGAGCAAGAGCAGCAGCAACATACATTTGGCACATAGTAGGGCTGTTTTTCATTCCCTGTGGCAAAACTGTCCATTCATATCTTTTATAAGGCTCAGCTAAATTAACACTAGGCACTGAAAAAGCAAATCTTTTCATATTCTCCTTATCTAGAGGGATAGAATAGAAACAATGCTTAATGTCTATAACCCATAGAGGCCATTCTCTTGGCAACTGAGTAGGAGATGGAAGTCCAGGCTGAAGAATTCCCATAGTTTCCATCTGTTCATTTACTCTTCTTAGATCAGTTAACATCCTCCATTTTCCAGATTTCTTTTTCACCACAAATACTTGGGAATTCCAAGGACTTAGAGAAGGCCGCAAGTGTCCTTGGTCAAGTTGTTCGTTCACTATGTCTAATAAGGCTTGAATTTTATCCCTTCTTAAGGGCCACTGTTCTACCCACACTGGTGAATCAGTCTTCCACTGAATAGGAACCAGTGAAAGTGCAGGTAGGCCTTCAACAGGAGCCCTGCCTAAAAAGGCGAAGTGCTTATTTGTAATCCTATCTGCTGTAAAATGTCTCTTCCCCACAGATTGATGGGGATTTTTTTCAACCACAAAAGTAGTAAAAAACTCCTCTTTCACCTTCGAATATCCATTTCAAAGGCCTAGCACTAACTTCTGCTGCTATTGATCCTCCTACCCCAGACATGTAGGTGTCTGCCTTAATCTTTGGCCAGTGACTGCGCCAACTGGTACCTCTAATAACTGTACGATCTGCACCCATGTCTACCAATCCTTCAAATGGTATTCCATTTATATAAATAACAAGCATAGGTTGGTCAGCTGTCACAGCTGCTGTCAAATATATTCCTGGATTTTGTTCATTGGAGTCAGAATCTAGGCAACTATCACCAGGTTGCTTATTAGGGGTATGTAACAATAAGCCTGATGCTACTCTTCTCCTAGTTGATAAATCATACGTTGTCTACCTGTGTTAGTGACTGGGATATTAGCTACATGTTCTCCAGTTTCCCACATCAGTGTATGGATGGACACTGTTTTGTAGGCACTCTCAGAAGGTGAAATGGTCAAGCCTACTGTGCCTGGAGGCAAAGGATCCATAGGCTCAACAGGAACAGATTTCACTTCTCCAGGGAGTATCTCAGTAGTCTCTACTGCACACAACTCTATTTTTCCTAATTTCAATCCCTTTCGTCCATCTGATTGCCTTTTGGCCAATTGATCATGTCTTAAAATTCTCTGGATGTAACCTTAGCTGCCATCATGCCCCATTTGGTGGGCTGAAGCTGGGCCCCGCCTCTCATTTCCCTGGGTCAATCTACATTCGGAGGCCCAGTGGAGACCCTTGTGACATTTCGGATATGGAGTTTTAGGTCTTCTCTCACCCTGTCTTCTCACTGTATCTCCATACCTACACTGAGCTCTTAGATGTCCAATTTTCCACATTGAAAACATCGCTGAGTTTCTCTAGAAGTCCCTTGCCAGGAGGGACCCTGTCTTTCCACGTTCATCATCATCCAGGTGTAAAAAGCATTTGTTCCCA
Organism: Sminthopsis crassicaudata; assembly: GCF_048593235.1. Lineage (NCBI taxonomy): Eukaryota > Metazoa > Chordata > Mammalia > Dasyuromorphia > Dasyuridae > Sminthopsis > Sminthopsis crassicaudata. The sequence goes on along the minus strand of NC_133620.1, from coordinate 197,086,311 downwards.
CTGTAGCACAGTGTCTTATGATCTCCTCTAAAGGAGCATCTTTGTCTAATCCCCATATAATTCTTTTGCAAATCTCATTGGCATTTTCCTTAGCCAGATGTCTGGTCATTATTTCTGTAGCTGCATTTTCTCCAATAGTTCTTTTGACAGCAGTTTGCAAACGTCCCACAAAATCTGTAAAAGGTTCATTGGGACTTTGCTCTATTTTAGTGAAAGCCTCTTTGCGATCTTTCTGTCGAGGGAGGACACCCCAGGCTTTTATTGCAGCCTTAGCAATTTGTTCATATATTGTCATGGTATAATTAATCTGTTCTGAATTCTCTCCATACCGACCTTCACCAGCTAAGTGCTCAAAAGTGAATTGTGTGTTAACTCCTATTTCCAAATTGCATCTTACTTGGATTTTATATAATTCATGAAACTCCGCAAATTTTCTCCAGGTTCTAAACATGTCCTTGCTATGGATTTACAATCATTTGGGGTTAGGACTTCATAAGACAAACCATCTAGTAACATTTTAACATAAGCCGATGTAGCCCCATAAAGGGTACAACCTTTTTTCAAATCTTTAATTTTATTCAAATCTAAAGGTGCATATCTTCTCCTTTTTTGACCTACAGAGTCAATATCTTCAATCACTTTATGCATGTATAAAATCACTTATATTCTGTCCTTCTCTCTTAGCTTTAACCAATGCTTTTTCTAAACTTGGCTTAGGCTGCTTCACAGGCGATTCTGTTTGTGTTTCTGCCTCTTCCCCTCCTCCTTCTTGCTCCACCCCTGAGGGAGGAGATGGGAAATGCTCCTGTTGCTCTGAATTGTACTTAACTTCATTGTTATCTGATTCATCTTTTTCATCTAGTTTAGTTGACACTTCCCCATTTTGCTCCTTCTTCTCTTCCTTTAGAATAACGTTTTTTAAAGCCATTTGGATTAAATTGTAGGTATGAAGTATATCTTTGGAAATGGAGTTTGGTCTGGAACCAAAGGGCAAAATGTCACAAGGGCAATTGTAGTGTTCACCTAATTGCTTTCCTACTAATTCCCATTCATCTAGATCCAATTCTTTTTCCAGAGAAAAACAAGGACATATGACCTTCACAGTTTTTAAAAGTTCAGTAATCTCCTCCAAAATTATAATCAATTCTTGGCTTTTCATAACCTTGATGATGCTCTCTAAACATTTTCCTTGAACAGAAGGCGTTTGCCCCATTTCACTATAGGAGATTGTTGGTTTAGCCCTTAACAAGTTAAGTTCCTTATTTATCTATTAGCACGCTTATTTAATCTTTAACAAAGTTTCCTTGTTACTCACAGTTCTGGGTCAGAGAGACTGAGATCTGGATCGGAGGCTTTTCCACTGGAATCAGGATCTTGTCTGTCCTTGTTCAGGCGCCAAATTGCAATGGTCCGGTCTAGCTCCTCTGAAGGGCTCAGACAGAATAAGTCCTTGTCAGGATAAGCAAAAGTCCTTGCCCCACATTGTGGACGCCAATTTGTAAAGTGCTGTTGTCTCCAGAAGCTGCCAATCGCTCTCTGGGAGGAGATCTGCTGTGTCAACTCAAATCTCTTGGACAGATTCTTCTTCCTGTAGAAAACCAACTTCCCTTCCTGCAGAGAGCAGCCTCAAGTCTCCTCCAGACAAAACTCTCTTTTCCTCCAGAGCTGCCCTCTTTTATCCTCCCAGAGAATGGGCGTGGGACAATGCAAGGGCTTCTAGGAAAAATTTCTTCAACCAATGAACTTGCTTCTCCTAAGCATGCAAGTTCTTCCCTAGGAATTCAAAAGTAAAACTCCCAGTAAAGGCTAGAACTAGAGAATTGTCATGTACCGACTTAGCACTTAGTAAGAACCTAATATCTCATTATTTCATTAGCACTTAGTAAGAACCTAATATCTCCTTATCTCATTAGCACTTAGTAAGAACCTAACAGAAAATGATTTGCCTAAATTTACAAATGCAGGATTTGAATCCTGGACTAGTGAAAGGCCTTCTTCCCTTGTCTATCCAATTCCCAAGTTATCCCTTCAAATTCATTTTAGATTGTGATATTAGTTTTATCATAACTTTCCCTAAGAGTAAGCCTCCTAGTCCTAAAGAGGGATTAAAAAGAGGCTGAGGAGAAGCAAAGAAAAGAATCAGAAACTAAGGGAATGGCCATCAGCTGGGAAATAGTTGAGAAAACTGTGATTTATGAGTGCAATGGGATATTGTTATATCAGAAGAAATGATGGGATGATGTCAGAGAATATTAGGTATAGGAAATGATGCAAAGCCAGAGAGCAATTTATATGACAACAAGATTGTCAAGAAAAATATACCTGAAAGTCTCAAGAATTCTGATGAGATCATAAAAAAGGGGAAAGGACCCACATATGCAAAAATGTTTGTAGCAGTCCTTTTTGTAATGGCAAGGAACTAGAAACTTGAGTTGAGGAATGGCTGAATAAGTTATGGAATATTATTGTTCTATAAGAAATGACAAGCAGTCAGATTTCAAAAAAGCCTGGAAAGACTTACATGGACTGATGCTAAGTAAAGTGAATAGAACCATGAAAATATTGTACAAGGTGTGAGGGATGTAGAAGACCCTAACCCAAAATGACTACTCAGAGATCACTCAAAATAGAAAACAGAAAGGTTGTTTATTAAAACAACCTTTTTGATGAGCTGTCCCATCACAAGAAAAGAAAGAGAAAGCTCATGGTAGGAGGCCTTAAAGAAGTAGTAAAGATACACAGCTTTTATACAAGAGATTACATCACAAGTAAAAGAGCATCGAGAAGAGGAGGGGGAAGCATCTAATTGGTTGTTACTATTTGGAGAGATTGGAATGGGAGGTTTCTGTTTCCCCAAAATCACCTGATTTCTAGGAAACAGAAAATCAGGCCTTCAGGCTTACTCAAGCAGATAGTGGTCCAGCTAATAGACTAAATATTGATAAATGTCAAATACTGATAAATGTCATCAGCTCAGGTTAAGTAACTATGTTTATAGCTGGCCAAGGCTCAGGTAAATATGGGCCTGCACATATTATACAGGTCATAGGGGAAATACAGAAATAATGAAAATAAAATACAGAAAAAGAATTCATACATTCATATAAGTTCTTCACCTTATCTCTCTATTCCCCACAACTGCAATAATAAGATTATGTGATGATCAACTTGGGATGGATTTGACTCTTTTCAACAATTCAGTGATTCAAGACATTTCCACTAGATTTGTGATGGAAAAAAACCCATCTGCCTCCAAGCAGAGAACTATGAAAATTGAATGTGTATCAAAACACAGTATTTTCACCTTTGTTCCTGTTGTTGTTTGTTTTCTTGGATTTTTCTTTCTTGTGTTTTTTTTTCTTTCATCTTTTGATCTGATTTTTCTTGTGCAGCATGGCAAATATGGAAATACATTTATAAGAAATGCACATGTTTAATATATATCAGATTGGAGAAGGGAGGGAAGAAGATAGAAAAATTTGGAACACAAAGTTTTGCAAAGGTGAATGTTGAAAATTATCTATGCATTATTTGGAAAAATAAAGAGTTATTAAAATAAAAAAAGCTTTGATCATTGTTATTAATGATCAATCATGTTTCCACAGGACCTATAATGAAGCATATTACCCCCAACATGACAGAAAAGTGATAGATTGAGGGTGCTAAAGAGGCATACACTTGTGAACAGCACCTCTATGTGGGATGATTTTTTTTTCTTGACTTTGCTCATTTGTTACAGGGTTGGGTTTTTTTAATCTTTTCTCTGTCTTTTTGGAGAGGGGTTATGGAGGCACTAATAATGACATGAAGTTGAGAGAAGGTTGAAAGGAAGAATGAAGGGGACACATTTATTTAGAAAAAAAGTACAAACATGACAGTTTTGAATGTAAAGTTTGTATTTGATTTTAAACTTTTTTAAAAAGCAAGAAATATGAGATAAAGACATATTTTCAACTCATATTCTACTTTATATATAGAAATATTATTTTGTGTATAAATATAGATTAAAAATTAAAATTTTAGAAATCAATAAAATGTGTTTTTAAAAATAGCTGATATTATATTACATTTTATATAATAACAGCTAACATTTATAATATGTCAAGATTTTCAAAATGCATTACAAACATGATTTCATTTGGTCCTCATAACAACTCTAGGAGGTAGATGCTATTATGCTCTCCATTTTACAGATAAAGAAACTGATACTGAGAGATGTTCAACCACTTGCCCAGAGTCACACAACTAATAAATGCCTGAGGCAAGAGTTCAGGTCTTCAAAAGTCCAAGTCCCACACAATCACCTAATAACCACTTAGTTGTCTCATACATTCCTCTCTTTATCTTTTTTTTTTCAATTCAACAATAAATAATACAATAGAGGAAAGTGCCTCAAGACTTTACCTCCTCATTCTGACTTCATTTAAACTGTTCATTTTAATCATGATGGATCCTTGATAGTATCAAGTAGTTACAATGGTCTCTGTTGAACTGGGGATTACAGCATCAGGTCAATATTTAAAAACACTTATTGATGATGATAATCTTCCTGTGTCTTTTGTGAAATTCTCTCCAAATGGTAAATACATTCTTGCTGTAACTCTGGACAATACTCTTAAGCTATGGGACTACAAAAAAGGGAAGTGCCTGAAGACATACACAGGCCACAAGAATGAGAAATACTGCATTTTTGCTAATTTTTCAGTCACTGGTGGAAAATGGATTGTGTCTGGATCAGAAGATAACCTGGTTTACATTTGGAACCTTCAGACAAAAGAGATTATACAGAAATTACAAGGTCATACAGATGTGATTTCAACAGCTTGTCACCCTACAAAAAACCTCATTGCATCAGCTGCATTAGAAAATAACAAAATTAAACTTTGGAAGAGTGACTGTTAAGCCCTTTCGATATCATGCTAGAAACTGTATCAAGAAGAAGTAGATCATTTGTCTATCGTCTACTGAGTGTACTGCACTATATTAAATGCAAAGAATATAAAGACAAAAATCAGTTCAAAGGAATTTTAATTCAAACTGTGACAACCATCCTGATTTGTAACCCTTTTCAGGTTAACAATGATATTGCCAGTTCATAGAATATTGGAATCAGAACATTCCTTAGAGATCATCTCGTCCAGATTTCTCATCCTCAAAGTGAGGAAACCGAGGCCCAAGATATGAAATTATTTGTGTCAAGATACATAATTTGGCAGACCCATCACACTGACTCCTGACTCAATTGAAGGAAGGACATTAGGCAAGTATGGTACCAATAAGGGTAGTTGCCTCCTCCCATCTTTTTTTTTTTTTTTTTTAACAGAAGAGAAAATTGAAATCCAAAAGAGAGTTTTGTTCAAGTTTAAATAACTTTGTGTGTTGGGAGACAGAGAGAGAGAGAGAGAGAGAGAGAGAGAGAGAGAGAGAGAGAGAGAGAGAGACAGAGAGAGAGACAGAGAGAGACAGAGACAGAGACAGAGAGACAGAGACAGAGAGAGAGAGAGACAGAGACACAGAGAGACAGACAGAGAGAGACACACAGAGAGAGAGACAGAGAGAGACAGAGAGAGACAGAGAAACAGAGAGAGACAGAGACAGAGACAGAAAGACAGAGAAAGAGTGACAGAGACAGAGAAAGACAGAGACAGAAACAGAAAGACAGAGAGAGAGAGACAGAGAGACAGAGACAGAAAGACAGAGAGAGAGAGAGAGAGAGAGAGAGAGAGAGAGAGAGAGAGAGAGAGAGAGAGAGAGAGAGAGACAAAGACAGACAGAGACGGGGGGGGGGAGGAAGAGAAGGTGGAGAGGAGGGAGGGAAGGAGAGAGGGAGAGATAAAGAGAGGAGGAAGAAAGGGAGGAAGAGAAAGAGGAGGAGGAGAAGGAACAGAAAGCTAGATTCTACAAGATCAAAAGCAATTAACTCTGAATCAAAAGGAATGAATGAGTATCATAATAACAAAAGGCAGTTGGGAAGAAGGGTAACAAAAAAAATTAGAGAGCGTTTATACTTATTAGGGGTCCATGAGGTTTTCTGTAAGTTATTTTCTGAATCTGTCTTCTCTAGTATTTAGAAAGTCAATTTTTAGGGCACCACATTTTCTCTACTTCCTGGGTTTTTTCCCTTTCTCTGTTTACATTTTATTTTCAGTTTTTAGAAAGCTTTGCTACTTTCTCTTTGTTTATTTCCATCTGAGACTTTATCTCCAGGGCAAATCTCCCCTTGATGATGTGTTTACCTCCCTACTATCAAGAGTTCTTGACTTCAGCATTTCCAAAAGTGACAGATAAAATCATCTTGAAAATAGGACTGGCTTACCCTGCTTTGAGAAAACCTGAGAAATCATCACCACAATAATCATTGTTTACACTTATCTATTGCTTTGTAGTTCACAGAGGGCTTTCCTCTCAATAATTGGGTGAGGCAGGCAATGACAGTATCCCTATCATATAATTGAAGAGACAAAATCAAAGGGGCTTCAAAGGACTTTCTTAGAGTCACAAGCTGCTAAAGTGGTGAGCTAGGATTCAAATCACAGAATCACAGAATTTCAGAATTGGAAGGAACTTCAATAGCCATCAAACCCAACCCATACTTCAATTAGAGTCCTTTCTATAACACATAAAACATGATCACCTACTCTTTACTTGAAGACATCTAATTATTTGAGGAGAAATTCTCATTGTTATGAAGTTGTCCTGGTATCAAGCCCATATTTGCAACTTTCACCCATTAGTCCTAATCTGCCCTCTAACTTTAAATCCAAAATCTGAACTTTCAGGATAGATGAATTAAAGTGTGATTCTTGAAATTATAAAAGATTTTTATTATTTTTCTTAAAAAATTGACACCATGGTTTCTTTATATAGCAAGGTATCTCGATGCATTTAGCATTTGTTCTAAGATAAAACTATTTTGTATTTATGTGTGTGTGTGCAAATATATGTGGAGAGAGAAAAAAATGATATTTTGAAAAATATTTTCTATTATAATTCCCTTTGATAAGAAATGACAGATATGAAGAATTCAATGAAAGATGAGAAGACTTGTACAAAATGGTGCAAAGTGAAGAAAGCTGAATCAAAAGAACAATATGCATAATGACTACAATAATGTAAAAGATAAAAGATGAAGAAGCAGTAGACTTGATAAACTGCAGTGAAAAGTCTTGTCCCTGGATAACTAATAAGAAAAGAGATTTTCCTCTTTTTAATAAATGGGGAGTAAGGGGCAGCTAGGTGGTGTAGTAGATAGAACATCAGCCCTGAAGTGAAGAGGATTTGAGTTCAAATGTGATCTCAGACACTTAACCCTTCCTGGCTGTGTGACCCTGGGCAAGTCACTTAACCCCTATTGCCTCAGCAATAAATAAATAAACAGACAAACAAATGAATAAATGAATGAACAGATAGATAAATGAATGAATAAATAAATAAGTAAATGGGGGGGTAGAAGAGATATATTATGGGAATCAGATGTATTATAAATATATTACAAATTGTCAGATGCAGTTACTGTCAATTGGCTTTCCTTAAATGTCTTTCCTCATTACAGGGATGCAGTGCTTGGGGCAGACTATTTTTAAAATACTTTGTTAAATGTCTAATTTCTGGATGTTCTACAATGAGGATTACGTCACCTTGTACTTTACCTCTTGGTTCTTAAAGCTTAAAGGAGAGACAGTGACCTACACATAATTCCAAAGGGCAGGGCAAAAGAACAGAAACATGAAACCAGTGCAAGGATTAACTGAACAAATATGGCCAACTTGATATACAAGTGAGTCATTACTGAACACAAGGCACTTTCATAAGTAGTAGAATTACAAAGACAAGTAAAAACAATCCCTATCCTTAAGAAACTTTCATCTGAATGGGGGATACAATGATAAATAACTAGATATATACAAGATGCATGTGGAACAGGTAGAAGATAATCTCAAAAGGAAAGCTATAAACAGGTGGGGAAAACAGGACAGTCCTCTTGCATAAAGTAGGATTTGAACTGAATCTTGAAGGAAGCCAGGGGAACAAAGATACAGATAAGTAGCCTAGTAAGGTTAAGTGATTTTCCCAAGGTTACTCAATTAGTAAGCATCAGAAGTGGAATTTGAACATAGCCCTCTGATTCTAGGGCAGTGAGGTGGTCCAAAGAATAGAGTGTTTGGCCTGAAATCAGGAAGACTCATCTTTGTGAGTTGAAATCTGATCTCAGGCACTTATTAGCTGGTTGACTCTGGACAAGTCACTTAACCAAGTTTGCCTTAGTTTTCTCATTTGTAAAATGAGCTGGAAAAGGAAATGCCAAGCCACTCCAGTATCTTTGTCAAAAAAAACCCAAAAACCCTAAATGGGATCACAGACATGACTGAAATGACTGACCAACAGCAAGCTCTCAGGGCTGGCTCCATGATACCACATTGGTTTTTTTGTTTGTTTGTTTGTTTGTTTTTCTGGCAAAACGATGTTCCTAAAAACAAATCTGACTATATAACACCAATACCATTTTTAAAAAATAGTCATTATCTCTAGGCTAAAATATAAAATGATCAGATGGCATCTATAGTCCTCTGGATTTCTGGCTTTCACTGCCTTTCCAGTCTGATTTCATATAATCCCCCTTGATGAAATCTTTGATCTAATCCCCAAACTTGAGTCTTCCAAGAATCCCTGCTCTCAAACACAAACAAGGCATGTTTGACATGACATTGGTCTTTTTCAGTTTAAGTCCTTCACTAGGATGTTAAGGTATATTAAAAGTACAGATTTGCTTTTTTTTGCCCCTAGTGAAAATTTGTCCCTATGACTGGATGAAGGGAATGCCAATTTTCTGCATTTCTTTCTGGATCTGTTATAGTATATAAGTTGAAAAGCCAGCAAGCATTCATCCACTACAGGGAGAGAAAGTATCAAGAAATCATTCCAGTGAAATCTTAACACCCACCTCCACTAGAGTAGGAGTTTCTTAAATTTTTTCCATTTGCATCGCCTTTTTGTACGAAACATGTTTATGTGACCTGAGTATATAAGGATATAAAATAGGAATATAAATCAAACATTTACTGATAATAAATAATAATTTAATGACCCCCATATTCAATTACAATACTCCATATAGTTTCAAAAACTGGGCACTAGAGCTCAGGGATATGACTCATCCCTAGGTAAAATGCAAACTCCTTGAGATGAATAATTTTGCACTTAAAGTCTTGGAGATGGGAAGTCCTGGGTTCAAATACTGCCTCTGATATATACAAGCTCCATGATCCTTGGCAAGTCACTTAACTTAAATTGCTCTAGAGAACTCTAAAAGCCTATACACTGAAGAGAGAATACCAACCTGCATTGGAAAGTGGAATTTTATTATTCAAGAATTTCCTCTGTTAATGAAATCATAGGTCCCTATTCCTATTCCTAGCACCTCAATGGTTTCTGGAATAATATTAAGTTAATATTAAATTGTTAAATATTTGTTGAATTAAAATAAGTCTTCAAATAATCCCAATGACACTCACTTTAATAGAAAGTTTCTCATGATAATTTGGTCATGGGATACTCTGGTGTTGGAGGCATATTAATGGTCACCGATCAAGGTTTGGGAACTCTGAAAGTTTAGAATGCTTACTGCCAGAAAAAAAGAAAGGATGAGAAAATTTTAGAGAAAAAGAGAGGAAAGCAAGCCTATATTCGTTAGGAAAAATTTTTGCACATGATATTTATATGTTCAGATTTTTATATTTAATAATTTAAAGGGGAATAGTATTTAAATTGATATTTTTTCTCTCAAAACCTTTATTCCCATTATAGATAATTATCTCCACTAATGCAGGATAGTATTTTCTGAGCAACTATAGTTTATTTTTTTTAATTTTATAATTATAATTTTTTGACAGTACATATGAATGGGTAATTTTTTTTTACAACATTATCCCTTGTATTCATTTTTCCAAATTTTCCCCTCCCTCCCTCTACTCCTTCCCCTAGATGACAGGCAATCCCATACATATTTAATGTGAAACTATAGTTTAAAAGAGTTGTCTAGATGAGCAGTGAGTTAAGGAGATTTGTCCAAAGATAGAAACTCAGTTTGGGTTAGAGCTGGAATTTGAATCTAAGTGTTTCAAAGTTTTATCCATTATGCTTCTGCCTCCTCTACATAGTTGGATCTTAAATACTTATTTGATTCTGTGTGGTTCATGTAAGCAGACCTCAATATATTTAAGTTACATGAAGACAGCTTGATTGACTTATGAAGACAGCATAAATAGAACTTACTATTACAATTAGTTATCCAACAAGTGAATATAATAAGGTAGTAAATGCTCTTTACAATACAGCAAAGAGTATTCCATGGAATGATTTCTATAATGGGTGGGCAGCTGAGCTGGATTCATAAGGTATCTCCCCACTCTCACATTCTTTGATTGTAGCTGTCATTTCTCTTAAGAACTAAACAATGAAGATGGACATATCGGTCATCTTTATATAGAATTTTAAAACATACACACACACACACACACACACACATATATATATATATATATATATATATATATATATATATATATAAAAAGATAAGTAATGATTTAAGATAGCATTTAATGAGATTAAAATGATTAAAACAGATGAGTGTCAGAAAGTTCAGAGGGAAGATGAATAACTGTGGTCTCCGACAGTTGGGAAAGGTAAGCCTTGAACAAACAAGGGTAGAGCTTAGATTAACAGAGAAGATGGAGATGGCATTCAACATCAGAAGATAATCTGAGTAAAAGTATGAAATATGAATATCCATGGTCTATTATGGCCTCAGTCTCATAATATTTCACACTAGGATGTTATGTCTTTAAAGTAATGAGACGATTTCTCCATTTGTGCTCATCCAAACTCAGAATTCATCAGACTTTCATCTTCTATTTTCTCAACTCCTAAATATGCTAAATAGTACACCTCAGAGTTGTAAAATATGTTTAATAGTGATAACTACTCATCTAATAATTTTTTTGTTATTGTTCAGTCATTTCAGTCATGTCCAACTCTTCATGATCCTATTTAGGGTTTTCTTGGCAAAGATACTAGCGTGATTTGCCATTTCCTTCTTCAAGTCATTTTATAGATGAAGAAATTGAGACAAATAAGGTTAAGTGACTTGCCCAGAGTCACACAGCTAGTTAAGTGTCTAAACCTGGATTTGAACTCACAGAGGTAAGTTTTTCTGACTCTGGACCTTGTGCTCTATCCACTTCTCCACCTAGTAGTCCTCATATACATATAGCTAACATTTATAATGCATTTTGCACACAGCTTCTCATTTGATTCTCAAAGGATCCCTATAAAGTACGTAATATTATTCCTACTTTATAAATCATGAAATTGAGGTGCAAACATGACAAAGTGGTAGATTTATAGCTACTTCTTTTGCACTTTTGCACTTCTGAACTCTCCCAAGATATCTTTTGCACTTCTGAACTCTCCCAAGATATCTTAGCATTTACTAGCTAGATTTCTTTCTTAAGGACCAGGCCTTATAGCAAAACTAAACTGATTCTCATTGGCCACTAAGGTCATAGACAAGCCCCATTTGGTCATTGTTTGTTTCCTGATTGACTGAGATTGACAGTAAATAGCAATTATTTCTGGTTTGACCAGAAACCCTGAAGGTCTTTCCCTTCCAGATTTATTTATTTAGATTGGGAGAGGGGGAATTATGTGAAAGAGGAGATTTTTAACCTGGGTGGGTGGAGTCTCAGTCAAATTGTTGAAGACTAGCTTAAAAAGAACAAGGTCTCCCATTTCATCTAGGACCATCTCAACTAGATATAATTAATCTTTATCTTGCCATTGGTCCCAAATGACTCTGGAGGAGAAAATGAGGCAGGTGATCTTGCAAGGCAAGAATGAGCTGGAGAAGGAAATAACAAACCACTCCAGTACCTTAGCTAATAAGGTCACAAAGAATCAAACATGATTCAATTGACAAAACAACAAAAAGCATTAATATAGGGCTTTAAAGTTCTCCACATAATAACACTTGAATGTATGTAAAATGTTTCCCCATTTTACAGATGAGAAAACCAAGACTGAGGGAAGTTAAATGACTTGCCCAGGATCACATAGCTAGTAAAGGTCAGAGTTGAACTTGATCTTGCTTGGTTTTTTTCTCATTTTTTTTCTTTTTTCATCTGATTTTTCTTGTGCAGCATGATAAATATGGAAATACATTTAGAGGAATTGCACATGTTTAACTTATATTGGATTATTTACTGTCTAGGGGAGGGAAGAGGATGGGAAGGAGGGAGAAAAATATGAAACACAAGAATTTTGCAAGGGTAAATGTTGAAGACTATCTTTGCATGTATTTTGGAAAATAAAAAAGCTATTATAAGAAATAAATAAGTTTAATAATTGGTTGGAGAATGACTGACCAAGTTGTGCCGATTGAGATGGGATATTACTGTGCTATAAGAAATGATGAGTTCAATGATCTTAAAGAAACATAAAAAGATTTTCATAAATGATAAAAAATGAAATGAGTAGAACCAAGAGAACATTATATACAATAACAATACTGTTTTAAGACTGACATTGCATGATAAAGTCATTTTGCCAACTATAAATATTTAAATTAGCAATAAAGGGCATTTGAAAAGACTGCATCCAGAGAAAGAACTGATTAAATTAAAGTTTGTATAGGATAATTATATATGTATATACATATATATATATTTGTATCTAATGTTAGCCATTTCTAGGGCTAGAGTTGGAAGAGAGAAGAAAAAAAGAAAGAAATTTATTTGATAACTTTATTATATATCTAAGAAGAATGGCAAGTTGTGCATAACAGATTTGCAATTTCATGTAAAATCATATTTTTGTTATGCCATGCAATGGAAATGATTGGGTTTTTCCCACAAATTAAAAATAAAATAATAATATGAAAAGGAGATATATATATATTCATATAGGGATATTATATATATGTATAAATTATTCATGCATATATATATATATGTGTGTGTGTGTGTGTGTGTGTGTGTGTGTGTGTGTGTGTGTATTACACAGAGAGACCACATACATATCACACTATGCCAGCATACCGGCATGTTAAACAAACACACTAACCTCAAAACACATCAGATCTTGAATTTACACAGAACTCAATAAAAGAGGATGCTCATACTGAAGGGAAACCATGCATATACAAATTCTACCATGTTGCCAACTGAAACATTCTGTATGCCCCAGCTCTTTATGACAAATAACCTTTCACAGTGAAAAAAAAATTTTTTTTTGTTGAGAGCTGCCAACTCCACCCATGCTGCTTCTGAGGTCTCTTAGAACTATTAAAAGCAAGTTTTCAAGCTTTCTACAGACAACAAAAGCAGCAACCAGAAAAACCAGAAGTTTTTTACAAATAGAAGGAGACTTCACCCACAGTGAAAGTCAAAGTGAGTAAACATCTGAACTGCCTCACTAAGTAGTTGAAGAGAATAACATTTTCCCCCTTTCACTGTTGCCATGCTTATTGAACTTTTAAATGTGTATCAGATGGGATTAGACTTGTGCTACTCACTCTATCACTAAAGAATTGGGAAGCCACAGGTGGGAATTCTCAAAAGCAAAATGCAGATTTGATATTAGGAAAAACTTCCTAATAATTGGGGCTAACTCAAAGTGGAATGAGCTGCTTCCAAAGGTAATGGGTTTCCCCCTCTCTTTTGATCTTTCAGAGAAGCTTGGACTATTTATTTAATATGTTGCAGAATTCTAATTTAAGGTGTGGGTTGAGCTAGATGGCTCTTGTTATCACTTTCAACTCTGAAATTCCGTGATTCTGTAATTTCTTGTCTGCCACTTTGTAAGATTAGTGATTTATCTTTTTTCTTTGAAAGGCAAATCCTTAATCTTAATGAGGTCTAGGTATCTAGGAATCTAGAACCCACCCAACTAAAAAGTTTAATACCTTTTTTCCCCATTCATGCTAGCACCTTCTCTAGCTATTAATCTCATTTTTGTCCCTTGAAAATCAGTCCAAATAGATTTAGAAAAAGGGCATGTGATATGAATTTTGAAAGATGGAGGAAAGTAAATTGGAGTCAGAAGACTTGTGTTTAAATCCTGACTTCTATTACTGTTTGTGCCTGACACACAGTAGGTACTTAATAAATATTTATTGATCAATTAATTGACTGTGGAATTTGGGTGTAATATAGTGGGAAAAGCATTGGCTTCAATTAAAGAGTCTAGATTTGGTTTCTGGCTCTATTGCTCAGTAGGTTGTTGTCCTTTGTGCTTGAAGAAGACCAAAATGGCATTACTATGTTGGAGTCAAAGTAAAGTGTGTTCTACAATTATGGTCTCAGAAGATTCTGACACAAGGCAGATACAAATAGTCCATATGAACATTTGGAGTGGAGATGTCTCTAAATTTCCTCATCTCATGATGTTTTGTTTGTTTGTTTGTTTTGAGCTACTGCAATTCTGTTTTGCTTATAGAGAACAGAGCCTTCTTAGATTTGGGCACACTGTGCTGAGAGGTCCTGGGCTTGTGTCTCCCATGTCTTATAATTACAAAGTTCTTTATAGAGATTTTGAGAGGGTCCTTGGATCACTTCTGATCTTTGTTCGACTGCTTGCCTTCTTCAAATTCATCTTAAAATAAACCTTTAGCCACACATATATCTGGCATTCAAACAATCTGGCCAGCCCATCAGAGTTGCACTTTCTTCAGTAGAGTTTGAATATTTGGCAGTTCATCTCAAGAAAAGATCTCAGTGTCCAGTACCTTATCTTACCAGGTGATCTTCATAATCTTCCTAAGACAATTCAAATGGAAGTGATTCCATTTCTTGGTATATCATTGGTATGCTATCCAGGATTCATAAGTATATAATAATGAGGACAGCACAATAGCACTGTAGACTTTCAGTTTGATAATCAGTCTAATACCTCTTCTCTCTCATTTTTCTTCAGAGCTTCCCAAACACTGATAAAGTGTGGGTCAACTTCTTCATCTATATGGACATCCACAGAAAGCATAATGCCAAGAGAAGTAAAGTTAACCACAGCATTCAAAATTTCTCTATTTGAAACAGTGGTTTCATGGATGGATGCAAGTTGATGGAAAAACCTGTTTTCTTGGTGCTAATTATTAAGCCAAAACGAACACAAGCAGCAGAGAATTGATCCATACTTTGACTACTCAGCCTCTGACAACTCAGCCTTAGACGTTGCACTGAGAGCACAATCATCTGCCAACAAAAAGTCACACACCAACTCTCCTTCCAGTTTTGACATGTAGCCTTCTCAAGTTAAATATATTTACTGCTGTGGAGTAGCTAATTTTATTAACATTTTTATATTCATTGAAGGTTGTATTAATAAGGAGCAATGTGCTGCAGCAAGGAGCTTAGTTTCAGTTCAGATCATAATGAATAAAGAAATTGATGTAGTAGGAAACAAGGTTTATTGTAACAAAAGGAAAATAAATTTTAAAAAAAGACATATCATCAAACAGGAGATCACATATATCACAAACATCTGGGGGCTCTCAGTTCAGCCTCCAGAATTCCACCTGGGAAAATCCCAGACCATGCTTCTTTCCATTTCACAGGTGAGACTCCAAAGTCTACTTTCCCAGTGTAGACTTAAATATACTTTTAGATAAAAAAAAGACATTGAGTCAACTTCTTGTGTGACTAATACAAGTGTTTGCCTTTTCCTTGAGAGCTGACCAAGCTCCCCAGGAAGAGGTGCATCCTCTTCACAGGATTATTATCCTGCAATATTAGTTCTGGGGATATATAAGGAGTGTTTGACCTCCAGGAAGCAGACCAGACTTCCAAGAAGAGAAAGAAACCTTTTTTAATGAAGTCATGACAGTTTTAAGGGTCACAGCAAGTACAAGTTCTCATGAATGGAGATTTTCACCCTTTCAGAGCTATCTGATAGCATCACTGAAACATCGTGTTAAAAAGC
Organism: Sminthopsis crassicaudata; assembly: GCF_048593235.1. Classification (NCBI taxonomy): domain Eukaryota; kingdom Metazoa; phylum Chordata; class Mammalia; order Dasyuromorphia; family Dasyuridae; genus Sminthopsis; species Sminthopsis crassicaudata. Next base: position 197,070,339 of record NC_133620.1, on the reverse strand, counting down.
CTGGTAGCAAAAACACAGCTATGCTGGGAAAACACAAAGAGCATTGTTTATTATCTAGAACTTGTGTAAGTTGCTTACTACTGTTTAGGTGTGGGTTGAGCTAGATGGCTCTTGATATCACTTTCAATTCTGAAATTCCATGATTCTGTAATTTTTTTGTCTGATGCTTACTACTACTGATGAACTTCCCTGGACAACCAAATTTAGCCACGATTTTCTACAAGCCCTTATTACTGACTGTATTAAAGGCATTAGTCAGATCAATGAATGTTGCATTCAGGGGAAAAATCAGCCTATTAAGGAGAATTCAGAAAGAATCTGGCCAAAAATGACTTGAGAGAGACCTTTTCTGTGATTATTACAGGATAACCTATTTCTTTTTCCTTTTTCTCCTTATATAACCCAAAAGATTTCAGTCAGCCTTTGTATAAATAATAGACCTGCTTCTCACTACTTGCACTACCTTTAACAAGTCATTTTCCTAATTTCCAACTAGGTTTCCTCTTGTGAAAATGGAGCTATTTCAACTAAATAATCTCTAAGGTCCTTCCAGCTCCAATTATGAACCTAAGCCACTTAGGTGCTCTTTGTCTTAGTTTCCTTATTAGAAAATGGGTGATAATATCTCATTCTGTATGTTCCCATGATTGTTAAGATCAAATAAGATAATATTTGTGAAAACATGTTATAACTATCAAATGCTACAAACTAATAGGAATATGGAAGGTAGATAGATGGATAAATAGATAGATATATAGATGGTGGATAGATAGGGAAAAAAAAGATTTATTGAACACTTACTATATGCCAGGCACTGTGCCAAGCCTTGAGGATACAAATACACAACCAAGAAAGAAAGTTATATTAATTTCATTCTACTGGGAAAAGACAGCACATAACATTTCATGGTGAATAAAGAAAAGATTTGAAAACTCATGCTGCCTCTGTAGCCTCTCTCAGAACTAAAAAAAAAAAAAGCAAGTTTGCAAGATGTCCATTTGACAGCAGCAGCAGCAACAAGAAATACCAGATGATCCCTGGAAAGAGGGAGCCTATTATTGTATGTATATATCCTAAAGGTAGTGTGGACATCTGTTTTTGTAGGAGAAAGAAGGTAAAAACTCACCTGTCTGAACAACGTGTCAAAGGACATGGTGGGGGGAAGGGAGGGAAGGATAAGGAGGGAGGATGATGATGATGATGGCAACATGACAAGGAGATGACTGGGAAATGTTTAATAAAATATAGGCAGCTATCAGAATCCTCCACTAAGTTCTCCCAGATGCCTTGGTCACAGTGCAGAAATGATCCTGTGTTCTCACACACACACTGATGAAATTTCTTTGTCCATAGCAACTCTTGAAAACAGCCTACTAAGATGATTTCAGAGAAACCTGGAGAGACTTACATGAACTGATGCTAAATGAAATAAGCAGAATCAAGAGATCATTGTAGACAGCAACAACAAGATTATAGGATGATCAATTCTAAAGGACATGTCTTTTTCAGTAATGAGGTGATTCAGGCCAATTTCAATGATCTTGTGATGAAGAGAGCCATTTACATCCAGAGAGAGAACTGTGGGAACTGAATATGGATCACAGCATAACATTTTCACTCTTTTCTTGTTATTTGCTTGCATTTTATTTTCTTTTTCATTTTTTCCTTTGTAATTTTATTTTTCTTGGGCAGCAAGATAATTGTATAAATATATATATATATTGGATTTAACATATATTTTATAATGTTTAACATATATTAGAATACTTGCCATCTGTGGAGGTGAGGGGAAAAATTGGAACACAGAGATTTGCACGGGTTAATTTTTAAAAATTATCCATGTATATGTTTTGAAAATTAAAAAAAATCTTTAATAGAAAAAAATCTTTTCAACGAGGTGAGTCAGGACTGCAGCTTTGTAGACTTGTGAAGAAGAGAACCATCCACATCTAAAAAGAGGATTGTGGAAAATGAATGTGGATCATAATATAGTATTTTCACCTTTTTGTTGTTTGCTTGGTTTCTTTTGTTTGTTTTCTTTCTTATTTTTTTTCTTTTTTGATCTTATTTTTCTTGTGCAGAGTAATAATTGTAGAAATGTGTATAGAAGAACCTGTTTAACATATGTTGGATTATTTGCTGTCAAGGAGAAAGGGAAGGAAGGGAGAGAAAATTTGGAACACAAGGTTTTGCAAGGGTGAATGTAGAAAATTATCTTTGTATATATTTTGAAAATGAAAAGCTATTATTTAAAAAATAAAACAAGCAAAAAAAAGAAAAAAAAAAAGAAAACAGCCTACTGGGATGCAGATGAGTTATAATCTTTGTCAGTGAATTCAGTTCTCATATTAATAAAATCAGGAGTTATTTAAGTATTGAAATATTATTAAAATCTTAGAAATTTAGAATTGGAAGAGGCTTTAGAGGTCAATTGATTTATGCATCCTCATTTTGCAAATACCCAGAGAAGTTTATTGAGGTCCAGAGAACCAGACTTCCAAGAAGAGAAAGAAACCTTTTTTAATGAAGTCATGACAGTTTTAAGGGTCACAGCAAGTACAAGTTCTCATGAATGGAGATTTTCACCCTTTCAGAGCTATCTGATAGCATCACTGAAACATCGTGTTAAAAAGCCTGGTAGCAAAAACACAGCTATGCTGGGAAAACACAAAGAGCATTGTTTATTATCTAGAACTTGTGTAAGTTGCTTACTACTGTTTAGGTGTGGGTTGAGCTAGATGGCTCTTGATATCACTTTCAATTCTGAAATTCCATGATTCTGTAATTTTTTGTCTGATGCTTACTACTACTGATGAACTTCCCTGGACAACACTTAATGGCTATGTGGCCAGGAGCAAGGGGCTTAGTTTTTCCAAATGTCATTTTTTTTCATGTGTAAAACTGAGAAAATAATATTTGTAGTTCCTAATTCATGGGGTAGTTGTGAGGATCCCTCGAGGAGTAAATCACTGATTTTTATTATTAAACATTGATTATTATTAAATAACTTAGTCATTCAACTAATTAGTAGTAGAGCTGGAACTAGAACCTAGGTTTCAATGCCCTTTGAACCAAATCAAAAGATATAATATTTGTAAATTGCTTAATGAATAATGAATAGCACATAGCACATAGTGAATAATGAATGTTTGTTCCCTTTTCTTCCCCCTTTACACCACCCTAGGCGGTATATTTTATCATTACCATTATCATTATCTGCATCTGCATCTAAGAGAGACAAAACCCTGGTCTTTTCCATTGCCAGGTTTGTTTTCCACCCAATATGCTACATTTTTTTCTCCTGGTTACTGTTATTATTATTATTATTCAAAAACTAGTGAATGTTCACTGTGGATATTTCTTACAGTGACTGTAACCCATCCATTGCTGCCTGAAGAAGCTAGGTGCATGCACAATGGAGAGAACAGGGGATAGTTAGATGGTGCAGTGGATAGAGCACCAGCCCAAAAGTCAGAACTTGACTTCAAATCTGGCCTCTGACACTTAATACATTAGCTGTATGACACTCTGCATCAGTTTTCTCATCTGCAAAATGAGGGGAGAAGGAAATGCCAAGTGACTGTAGTATCTTTGGCAAGAAAACCCCAAAATGGGGTTGTGAAGAATCAGACAAGATTAAAACAATTGAACAACAATAATACTGCTGCCTGTTTTAGAAAACTTAGGTATATTGCTACCCACACGTTCTCTATAATAATGCTGAGGGTCTTCCTGGATTTTTCATGATACTGAGAGCATATCAATGGAAGGCATAAACTGTTCATTAACTTCCCTCTTCTTCCCATGTGAGCAGACTTTCTTTTTCAATGTTTTTTTTTGATGACATAATTTCCTCTGCTTATCCTTTGTCTTTTCATGTTTGTAATGTGTTGCTATTGTTGTTGTGAAAGCAAAAGAAATGCTCTCTGCACTAGATTAGACATCTAAACAACTTTCAACATATGCTGAACCTGCTGTGTCAACATATGTAAATAGGAAGAATAATATTTTTCCCCTGATGGGAAGATGTCTCTGCTCCCAAAAGGAAATTTATTCAAATATATAGAAAGGAAATGTTGAGTTTTTTAAGGACCTATATAACCCATTCTTTTCTTTGAAAATCTACTCTCTTTGCTTCATCATCTTTGATGATGATGATTTAAAAGAGAGGTAAGGATTTAAAAAAAAAACCAACTATTCTTTCAACTCATTCTGCTAAAGTTTGACTCCAACTTCTCAGTAAAGAATGAAGGTGACCCTGAATTACTTAAAGCTATGCCAAAAGAACACATAGTCTGCCAGCTCTGATAAGCTCGAAGGGTTGAAAAGTGTTAGGGATATAAAGGCATGTGCATCTCCAGTCTGTAGGCCAGCCTGACTGAGGTTGAAGAGGATCATTGCCAGAAGGTTGAAAGCCCACTGAGGAATTTTTCTAGCCACAGAAATCTATGAAGACTTCTATTAATTTTTTCTAATGAAGAGGTTGCCATATATATTAGGATAAGGACTACTCTGTAATGAAACAAATCAGGAATTTTATGAAGCATTGAACAGATGTACCAGCCTTCTCATTCTTTGTTAACCTCTAAATGCTCAAAGGAGGTAATATTTGTAAAGTATTTAGCATAGTATTTGGTACACAGGTGATTAATAATTACTTTTTCCCTTCCCCTACCTGCTGAAGATCAGAATTGGGATACCATCTGCCAATCAATTGCTAAAGTGATTTTCCTAAAACATAGGTCCCATTTTACCTCCACTCATTAAATTCCTATGGCTTCCTTTCTCTCACCTCTAAGAACAAATACAAAATCATATCTGACTTTTAAAGTCCTTTGGAATATTGCCCTTTCCTACCTTTTCAGTCTTCTCATGCTTTACTTCATTATACTCATTTTCTGATCCGGGCACTCTTGCCTATTTGCTACTCCTTGCACATTGCAACCCCATCTCCCATCAATCCATACTTTGGGGTTGATTGCCCCTTATGCCTAGAATTCATAGCTCACTCACTTCATTCTCTTAGCTTCCCTGCTTTTTTTCAAAAACTCACTTCTAACCTCAGATTAGAGCCATTTCAAGACACTTATGGGTGGCAGTGGACAGAAGTTTGATGAGATGAACAGGAATATTATTGCTATTGAGTTGTTCCAGTCATAACTAACTCTCTATGACCCCATTTGACCCCATGAGTTCATGCACCTGAATGGGATCTTTCCTTCAACTCCGGGATTTGGGTTGGAGGCTTCCTGGGTTTGAGAAGAACTATATGTACATAGTCTACAATAATAGTTGTTTTTAATAGTTTGTGTAATTACTTCTGAGTAAAGAACTACAAATAATTAAACCTTTATGTCACGTTCAAGTAATTAGTCTAATGAAACACAATAAGCATGGGAATAATAATAATAGCTTGCATTTATATGGTGTTTAAAGTTTGCAAAGTACTTTATAAATATTATACCAATTTATTTTTACAGCAACTCTGGGAGGTAGGTGCTATTATTTGTTGTTTATATTTGTATTATTGGTTTACAGTCGAGAAAACTGAGACAGAGAAAAATTTAGGATCTTGGCCAGGGTCACACAATAAATAAGTATCCAAACAGTTTTTTTAACCCAAAGGAGGAATGAGGGTAAAATCTTCTTATGACTAAGGACTGAACTAAGAGACTAATGCAAGAAATCCACACCCCAGACTAACAAAATAAGTATTGTTAGCCAAAATAAGACAAATCTAGAGAACAGTGCTCTGAGATAGATAGCTCTCTGAGAACTGCACAGAACTTAGCTTTTCCTCAGAGTATTCTCTGGTTTGGGGTTGAATGATAACATCTGGGATGAACATAGATGGGATTGTTAATGCCTGGACCTCTATTTACCATGATGAGTCAAAGATCTGAAGAACCACTTGGTAGATAAGCTAAGAAGCATTTAATGAGTGACTACAATATGTGAAGCGCTATGGAAAATACAAAGATGTTGTAAATAGTCCCCAAAAGCAAGAAGCTTCCAATCTAATTTGCAAGCTATTTCTTCAGACACTAAGAACTCTAGTGTCCACATCAGCAATGGGCAGCATCATAGTCATTTATGTTTAACTATTTTACAAAAACAAGCAGAGAAAACAGGCTAGAGAACAATAGCAATTTTACACAGCCTGGTTGTGTTCTGTGTGTCAAGAATTTAATTACTTCTTTCCAAGTGATCTGCAATGAACAAAAACCTGTAATAATCCCAATGAAAAATGTGACTAAAAAGGGGATGGAGACAACGCTATCCCATGCTAATTCTTACCATGACCTGTATCAAGTTTAGAACTAGAAAAGATTCCTTATTCCAGATCTGGCTAAACCTATAAAGAAGGGGAAGATTATTTACAGTACCTTACTCTATAATTCAGTCTCTCCTCTTTCTATCATGTCAAGTTGTCTCCAAGCTATCTCTCCAAGCCATACTCATTGGTTGTGTTCAGTCTTTTAATATCTTCAGCCTCCAATTATTTATCTTTTTTTTCCTCACTCCATTTGCTCTACTAAGTTGTTTTTTTTTATCCTATTCTTATATTGTTATATTATAACAGCTTAATGTATTACGTCTCTTAAATGTGCATGTGTATGTGTTTGTGGGCAATTCAATAAGATCTTTTTATGTCTTATACAAATAACTGACCTGTGAATGGAATTTGTGGTTTATTTCTCTCATGAGATGAGTCTACAAGATGTCTCAAGGATTTAGAGTATTCTGTGCAGCTTCTCTTTAAAAGCAATAGCTCATAAGTTCTCACTAGTGCATTTCCCTTTAACAATAAGATGGTAAATATGACTAGCTCTTAGCAAAGTAATTAACTAAGTTTACATTTTTAAAAAAAAGGCAGTAGCTACAAAACGTTCCTATCACTAAAGCACACTCTCATAAATACACATATACTGTCTATGGGAAGAGTGGGCACAAACTTACTAGAGCACAATGGCAGGGAGACTCACATGTAGGATACACACAGAACAAAGACAGTTCACAATTCCTATAACTCTAAGGCCTGGAAGTCTTTTCTTTCTTTTAGTATAGTCTAAACACAATTCTGTTTTTGGGTAGACTTTTCAGCAAGACTTCCTAGGTCTACTTAGCTCCAAAATTTGAGTCATAACTCTTTGGTCTAGCTCTTGAATTTAGAGTTCTTGATCCTAGATCTTGTCTGCCTGGAATATGTAGTTCTGTTTCTTCTCTGTCTCCATGTCTATCAAAATAACTTGATTGGATGAGATCTTTCTGTCTATGTGATTAGCTCTGTTTCTAGAGAAGAGGAGAGAATTGTCCCACCCTAATCACCACAAAGCTTAAACCTACATTTAGGGCGTATTACCGATTCTTTCAATTGCTAGATGTTTGGTATTTGATTGTCTATATTTAATGACTAAAGTGTATAAATTTCTCCAGTTGATTAAGGAAATATTTCATATCTTCTTAGAGGGTTATGAAAAAACACCTTAACAACTCATTTACATAAGCTTCAAAAGAGACAAGGTAGTTCAGTTGGATCTTGGGTTAGTCACTTAACTACTTAAAATGGGGGAATTGGGCTAATTGATATCTGAAGTTTCTATTTCTACTAGATTTTAGAAGTTTGTTTTGGTAGGGCAGCTGTCTAATTCTGTCAAGAGGCAGGATTAGTTGGTTTGTTTTCTATCTTTTTTCTTGAGTTAATGAGGGAAGAATAAATCAATTGTTCTATTTACTTCAGAATCATCTCATTTACAAGATGGAAGAGGCCTTAAAAATCATCTAGCCTAGGAATTCTTGCCCCTGGAGTCTAGCTTTCTTGTTTTCTTTATACACAAATCAGTTGTGATATATGTACTTTCATTATTATTTAGATTGGTAGTGGAAGAGAAGTTTTTATATCTAACATCTTTATCCTTAGAATTATTTTAATTATTTTAAAATTTTGATTACTATTTTTTAATATAATTGGTTTTCTTTGTAATCTTTATTTTATTTTGCATACATTTAACATGTTTAAACACACATTATTCTGAGAAGGTTAACATAAGCTTCATCAGACTGCCCAGGGGATTCATAACACAAAGAAAGTTAAGAGCTCTTAATCTAATTCTATCTCTTAATTTTACAAATAAAGAAATTGAGGTTCAAAAAAGTGAAAGGCACAAAACTAGTTAGAGAAAGAAGTAGCACTAGAAGAAAATTAATCTCACACTAGCAGGATATAATTGATATCCCTAAATTAATGCCTTCCAGTTATAGGACTTTGGCATTCAGAATTCTCTGAAGATGGGTGTCCATCCTTTCAAGCATGAGCTGAGAAACAGTAAATCGATGAAGCCCTGCTGAAGCTCCTTAAAAGGAAAAATGTCTCTTATGAACAACTGCTCCAAGAGAGGCTAAGCAGTGGAGCCTAGCAAATGGAACAGTGGGTGTTAACCATCAACTTCTCATATGTTTCTTTCTGTAAGATATGTTCTTTCATGTATATTTGATTAGCCTCTCCTGTAAGATTCTAAGTTTCTCAAAGGCAAAGAAGGGTATATACTCTGGTGTAATCAGCCCAGGGGTCTACACATAGTGGAAACTGGATGAAAGCTGATGGACTAGAAGAAGAAGTATGCAGAGGAAAAGAAAGAGGTACAGGAAGAGCACCCCACAAGCTCCAACAGTGCAAGGGGTGGTTTTCAGTCTTCCTTGAAGAGAATGTCATTGGTGAGGAAATCATAAATATCTGAATTATAGAACTGACATAACCCATAGTTATTTTAAACTTAAGGTCACCAACTAACTCTCTATCTGATATCTCAAGCTGGATTTCCTATGGATGTCTCAAACTCAACATATCCAAAAGAGAATTCATTTTCTCTCCTTTTTTTTTTTTTGAGTCCTCCTCTCTTCCTAGTTTCCATATTACTCTCAAGGACACCACCATCCTCACAGTTAGTCAAATTCAGAACCTTAGGATCACCTTCAGCTCCTTGGATGTACACTCTATACATCCAATCTATGGTTAAATTTTATCCTTTCTACCTTTGTATCATTTCTCATGTGCAGAGATGCATAGGTAGGTAGAAAAATAGATAGATATATAGATAGAGACAGACAGACAGACACACACACACACACACTCACACACATACACACACAGATATATATATATATTCCTTGCTCTCCACTCTCATAGCCACCACCCTGGTACAGGTTCTTATTACCTCACACATAAACTATTGCAATAGCCTTCTGGTTTATCACCTTGCCTCAAGTCTCTCTCTACTCCATTCTTCATTCAGCTACCAAAGTAATTTTTCTAAAGTGTGGATCTGACTCCTCCCAGTAAATCAATTCCTTTTCTGTTATCTATAAGACTAGATAAATATGAAATCTTCTTTGAGGCTTTTAAAATCTTTCACAACCTGATCCCTTCCTAACTTCTTCTTATACTCTGACCTCCTCCAAATATTCCATGATCTAGCCACAGAGGTCTAACTGCTACTATTCATTCACTCAACACTCTATCTGCTAACCCCGTCCCTTTCATTCACATTCACAGAATGATCTCTCACCTCCTCTCTATCTTCTAGTTTCCTTAAAGACTCAATTGAAATCCCACCTTCTTCAAGAGGTTTCTTCTAGCCCTCTCAGATTACTTCCTGTTGTCTTGTTTATTATGCATAAATGTATATCTATTAGCAATTATGCACATACAAGATGGATATGGATATAATCTTGTAGATTACATGTACATATATGTACATATCTCTTACATGTCTTTCTTTTTTATAGACTACATATATATATATATCTTACATGTCTAGAGAAATATGCATCTCTCTCTTTATATATATATATATATATATATATATCTTTCATTTGATAGATTATATATCTGTATATTTTACTTTGGTTTATTATACCTGGTATGTAATTATTTTGATATATTATTAGTATGTCATATTATAGATATATCTATATATTGTTTATATCAATGTCTAGCTTGTATTTTGTAGATGAAACCATAACTATATCTTATATTTAGAGATATAATCATATAGATTATATATCTATATATAGTATATAATTATTTTATTTAATATTTAATTGTTGTGCCATATTATTATTATATCATATATATATTATATACATCAATGTCTATCTTGTATTTTGTAGATTATGATTATATCTACCTTGTATGTATATAGGTAGAATCATATAGATTATTTTATAGAATCTATCTATATCTTATATGTACATAATTGCTTACATGTTATCTGCCTTATATAGACTATGAGCTTCTTGAGGACAGGGACTATGTTTTTGCCTGTCTCTGTAGCCTTAGCGCTTAGTATAATTCCTGGCAGATAGGAAACAATAAATGTCTTGTCTGACAAGTGAAAAAAGAAAATACTGGGGTATGAAATCACTTTTCAATAAAAACTGATAGAAAATTAAAAACAATATCTGTTCACAGGAAAGAATAAACTCACTCTTGTTAGGGGAGCAATAAGGCTAAATATGTTATCCTTCAAAAAGTTATCATATTTTGAGAGAAGAAAGAGACTGAATTTAGTATCACTCTTCTCTATTTTAGAAATTTGAGACAACTTTGAGCAGCTAAGAAAGCTTAATTTCAAGAAAGGTAACCATCCCCTAATCCAACTTCCTCCCCACATTTGTCAGGTCTTGCTAATTTTAATCAGTTGACTGACTTTTTTCACTTGGCACCAAATAGACCCAACTTCAAAAAGTTGCTCTGACAACTCTTTTGGTGGTAGCAAAGAATTGGAAAATAAGTAGACACCCATCAATTGGGGAATGGCTGAACAAGATGTGGTATATGAAGGTAATGGACTATTATTTTGTTGTAAAAAATGATAAACAATCTGATTTTAGAAAGGCCTGGAAAGATTTACATGAACTGATGCTGAGTGAAACAAGCAGAACCAGGAATATGTTGTACACAATAACAGCAAGAATGCGCTATGATCAGCTATGAAAGATCTGATTCTTTTCAGTGGTTCAGTGATCCATAGCAATCCCAATAGACTTCAGACCGAAAATGCCATCTGTATCCAGAAAAAGAACTAAGGAGATTGAATATAAATCAACATATACCATGTTCACTTCTTTTTTCTGTTTTTTTTTAATGTCTTCCATTTTTTTTTCCTTTTACTCTGATTTTTCCCCAACATGATTCATAAAGCAATGTGTATTAAAAATAAATTTATTAGGAAAAAAAGAAAGAAAAGGCTTCCTAAAGTTTGAACCAAACTATAAAAAACCTTAGAGGTAAAAAAAAAAGTTGCTCGGAGACTGAACTTAATAGAAAGTTTAAAATTTGCTTGGGTTTTTTTAGGTTTTGATTTTTCCCCTCAAGAAATTTGAAGTCAGAATATTATTAGTGTAAGCAAAGGTTTTTCTCTATCCAATACACTCCCTTCTTGGGTGCTAGAACAGCAGGGGTTCCTTTTGAGGTCAGCTGGGGAAAAACAGAGCTCTTATTTCCTGGCTGGCTCTCTACCCACATGCCCACTGGAGGAGAAGGTAGCGTTGGTTTGGCCCCTCTTAATAACTGCTACATCTCAAATTGCATTTCTCTCCAGAGTCCTTCGCCCTTCGCATTATTCTAAGAAGCTCTGCAGCGATCTTCTCACACCAGTGCTCCTAAGGAACGTAATCAGAACAACAAAAAAAGAAAAACATAAAAGATCAGTCTAGTCTTCTCTGGATTTGTGAAACATTCTTGTAACATTCTTGCCTTCAGTTCTATTCCCAGGCAAAATCTTCCACATTAGAGCCTTTTTTCAGAGGCACAAAGTAACCGCTAGGCTCACCAAGAACCTTCTCTTCTTGTAGATAGTATCATTTAGGATAGATCTAGGATATTCAGGTCATAGACTCCAAGCAAAATTTGAGATAGTTGAATGGAGAATAAGGGAGATCAAAGACCAACCAAAGAGTAGTAAGAGATGGTGGACAAAAATAGATATGGATGACTCTATCCAGAAGGAAAGAAGCAGGATGTGAGTATATGAACAGTATATGAGCTGGGAAACATGCCTCTAAAGTGGGGATAACCTCAGGAGGAAAATTCCTACTGAGCAGCTAATTATAGCAATTACAATTTGAGATTGAATCCTACCTCAGACATTTACACTCTCAGCCTTAATTTTGTCATCTATAGAATGGGATAATAATGGCACCTAACTCAGAGTTGTTTCAAGGATAAAATGAAATAATATATGTAAGAGTGTTTTTGCAAAGCTGGAAGTCCTTTATCCAAGCTAGTATTAGTATTAGAAATTTATTAATATTATCAGATAAGCTGCTGAAAGTTGAGTCTCCAGGTGTTCACCTTTCCCTTGGCCGATTTCCTCCTACCCAAATACTTGCAGTACTTATCCCAGTGGCCCTACAGACACAAGACAAGCTGCACTCTCAATTGCATTCTCACTCTGGAAATCACTGTCAGTCATTTTATCCTAGAATATAACTATGCTGTCTCAACCCCCTTCTTCTACCATGAGATCCTCCCAGGTCTTCTATAGGAAGGGCCCAGGCTGGTCAATTATCTTTCTCCAGCTGTACTTCTGAATTTCTGGATTTCACCACAATCCACTCTGACAGTGAAAAATGACATTGACCAGGTTAGATCACACTGGTGACTTGTAGATACGGGAACTCATCTTTAAATAACCTGTAGTTCAATACTACCATGATATCATGGGGTCAGCACCTGCTGTTCTCATGGTCTGTGTTTACAAGTAACTTCCTCCCCTGTGTCTGTGGCTTCTTGGCTCTCTTCCTGTTACAGTTTCTATTCAAGGACCAAGATAAGGGGATTCACCACAGTCTGGTATGAGGTATACATATTCAGAACTGAGCAGATGAGACCATCACTAGTTAAGGACAACATTATTCAGAAATTCCAGGCCTTCCCATAATTGCTATAAGTACAAGGGAAGGTTCTTTCCCTTCATTTCTAGCCCTGATTCATCAATTCGCAAACTCAGATTTTACAATATTTTTGAAGGCAAGATCAGAGCCAGAACAGAGTAGGCAAAATAAGCAACCCTCAAAACAAAAATATTGAGGGATACTTTTCAATATTAATTCTTCTTATTGTATATATATTTTATTGTCTACCCTCTATAGCACAGAGGTATTCACTTTACCATCAGTTCCCTAGTTTACAATGAAGTGGGACTCAAAGTCTCTGCCATTCATAAGAGATGTCATTCAAACCTTGTAACGGCTATACAAGTATTTTGTCTTAACTCAGAGTAAATATGACTTCCTCTCTTCCCTTCCCTTAGCTCATCCTGGAAAGTAGTAGACTCTATTTTCTGTCCATTAATGAATTCTGATTGAGACTCTTTCACAGGCATCTATAACAGTAACAGCTAACATTTATTAAGCACTTTTTGTGAATACAGTATCATGCTAGACACTGGGAAAAAATTTAAAATGTTTGGATTTAGTCCTTCAACTTATAATTTAATAGGAGTCAATCAATCAATGCCAATATCTAGCAGTGACCATGGTATCAAAGGGTCTACACAATTTCATAGTTATTTAGTTATGGTTCCAAATTTTTCTCTAGGACAGTTGAATCAGATCACATTAATGCATTAATGTCCCAGTTTTCCCACATCCCCTCCAATATTTATCATTTTCCTTTTTAGTCATATCAGCCAATCTGATAGGTATGAAGTAGTTCTGTTGAGGTTGGGAAGGGACCTCAAAAGTTTGGGGGTTATAGACTGTATCGTGAGATATCTCAAAAGAATTTGCAGGCTTGAACCCATTTCCTTGTCAAGGGACAAAATTTATTGTAATTGTCAGCCAATTACAAGCAGCCTGAATTTCAAAATAAATTAGCAAAGTCCTAAGAGAGAGGAGACCCCTTTATCCAGCTTTCTATCATTGATATGCTAATTCTATGGTCCAGAGGAGTGGTCTCAGAAATTTGGTTATCACGGACCAACAGATTATCTATCTGACTGTGAGCAATGAATTGAGGCATAGTCTATTCACTATCAGACAGATTGTCAGAACAATAACATTCCTAGGTGGGGGGGAAGCAAAGCCACAGGACTTTGGAAATAGATTGCCAGAACAGAATCCCCCCAAAATCATCTCTATATTTCCCTAAAAGCTATACTCCTTTAGCACCTCAGAGTTGTTTTAATTTGCATTTCCCTAATCAATAATGACTGAGAGCATTGTTTTCATAAGTCTATAGATAGCTTTAATTTCTTCATCTGAAAACTTTATATAGATATGGTGTAGCTCCTAGGGAGGATGTAATAATAACTCTAAAGCTAACCAGCCTTGGGAAGCCACCAACAAGGCTGGCTATCAGATAACAATCTGTTGGTCAGTAATGATGAAAGTTTTTGAGAATTCAATGATGGGGTGCAACTATTAAGTGTTTACTGTGTGTAAGACACTGTTCTAAGAACTGCAGATTCAAAGAAAGGTGAAAATCATAGTCCGCACCTTCAAGGCTCATCTTCTTAAAGAGTAAAAGTACAGGCAGCTTATAAACAATTATATGCATACAAAATAATACAAAGTATTATCTTTAAATACAAATACAAAGTAGATGGAAGGAAATCTCTGAGGGAAGATATCTATAGACATACAATCACCAACATGTTAGCCGATATGTAAATCACTGATACCTTGGAAGCTGACTACTTTGTCATACAGGCTAGGCAGCTGGACAATGCAATAGATACAATATGGAGTTTGAAGTCAAAAAGACTCATCTTAACTGTGTCATAGCTGTGTGTTCTTAAGCAAGTCACTTAACCTGTTTGCTTTGGTTTTCTTTCTATAAAATGAGCTTGAAAAGCAAATGGCAAACCACTGCAGTATCTTTGCCAAGAAAAACCCAAATGGGGTTACAAAGAGTAGGAAATGGGTGAACAAGAACCCCATACTACCCAGCTCAGTACATTGAACAGATACTGGGGAGAAGTAAGATCATTAATCTCAGTGAAAAGATCTAGGAAGTCTTAAAACTCCTGGAGCTGCAAACACCTCAGGGCTGTGTCAATAAATACTTATAGTCTTGGGAGTAATTTGGGATTTTTATTCTTCCTCAGAAAGCAAGAAAGTAAAGAGCAAGCTGACCCATCTCATTTATATCTTAGAACCAATCACCAGTATTCCTAGAACAACACTTTGCTAAAATCTAAGCAACATAAATATAACTCCATGGCCCATAGTCTCAGGAGATATGCAATGCACCTGTCACTTTCATAATTCTACTGCCTAAAAATGATCAGAAGAAGACACTCCTAACTGGTGACCTTTAGAAAGGTTCCTGATTTGAGCCAGAGTACCAAATGCCCATACTTCAATGGCTTCCTAGTTTCTTCAAGAGTTTTTCTTATATAGGCTCAATGACGCAAATGACAGGATAGTAGCAAGAGGGGGGCAGGGAGGGAAAGAGAGACAGAGACAGAGAAAAGGAGGGAGGGAGAGAGGGAGAGAGGATAGGGGGAGAAAGGGAGGGAGAGAGAGAGGAAGAGAGGCAGAGACAGAGACACAGAGAAGTAGACAGAAAGACAGATACAGAGACATAGAGAAAGAGACACAGACATAGAGAGAGGGGAAAAAGAAAGAGACAGAGAAACAGAGACAGACAGACAGAGACAGATGAGAGAGAGAAAGGGAGAGAGAGAGAGAGGAAGGGAGAGAGAGGAAAAAAGGGAGAAACAGAGAACAGAGAGACACACACAGAGACAGAGAAACAGGGAAAGAGAGACAAAGAGAAAGAGAGAAGGAGGGAAGAAGGAAGAGAGAACAGAGAGAGCAATTGGAGTTAAGAAGAGATGAGCTTGACTCCTATCTCAGACACTACTTTTTTTTTGCAACCTTGGGCAAATGATTTAACCTGTATGAAACTGTCAGTTTTCGTCTCCATTTGTGTACATAGAGTTAAGCTCTTTTCTATAGTGATTATATACTAACTTGGAATCTCTGGAGATTTAAATCCACAGTTTTAGAACTGAGATAACTAAGTATGTCTTTGATGCTTTGTAGGACTGAGAATAAGTTAATAAGTTGTTCATTCCTTGATTCATACATTTATAGAGCAACTCCCATTTGTCAGGTTAGGCACTGGAGTTATAAAGACAAAAATGAAATGGTCCCTATCCTCAAGGGATTGACAGTCTCTTGGGAGAAACAATATGCATATGAATGATTCAGTAGGATATCTATTCAAAATAATTACAAAGTAATATGAGAAGGGAACATCTAGGTATCACAGTGTGAATGATTCTCAGGTCTGAAGTCAGGAAGACTCACTCATCTTCCTATCTATCCTCAGACACTTACTAGCTATGTCACCTTGGACAAGTCACTTCATCTTGTTTGCCTCAGTTTCCTCATCTGTAAAATGAACTGGAGAAAGAAATGGCAAACCACCTCACTATCTTTGCCAAGAAATTCCCAAGAGAAGTCATGAAGAGTCAAAAAGGAGTGAAAAATAAGGGAGGTGAAGTCATTAACAGTGAGGAGAGATAAAAAAGGATTTATGTAATAGATGGTGTTCAAATTGAGCCTTGATGGAAACTATTGTAAGAAGACAAGGTAAGACAAGAGTGAGTCTATTCTGAGACTGGAAGGGAGGGAGGGATAGCCTGTGCAATGGCCTGGAAGTGAAAAATAGAATGAGTCTAGAGAACAATAGGCCAGTTTGGCTGAAACATTAAATGAATGAAAAAAGTGATGTTCAATAAGATTGAAAAGGTAGGCTATAGCCAGGATATGAAAGCTTTAAATGCCAAACAGAGAAATTTATATTTTAGCCAAGTCATTCCTAATATACAGAATAAAATTTTTCTAACTCATCTATAGGATAACCCCAGGAAAGCTATGCTATTAGGCTTCTAATATAATTTCATGAGATTCACAATGGTTTTCTGGAAAGGTTACATGAATATTTTTGGTGAAATATTATGGGATTAGAAGTTATAATCTCTATTCCATGATGGTTTCTCTAAGTCTTAATCTATCTAAAATTAAAGCTATTTTAAGTGTTTTGCTAGTTTAATAAATACTTTCATTTTTTAAAATCAGATTTATATGTTTTTAAATTGGTTTTTTTTTAAATAATGATTTTTATCCACCTTAGGCTGTTAGAGATTAAACTATATTTACTAAGGATTATTCTTTATAGAGAAAACTTGACCCATACTGCTGACACTGGACATTTTTCTTTACTTAAGGAATTTTTCCAAATATAGAAGCAAAAAGAAAAACAAGAGTATAGGTGAAACTAATTCACTCATTAATAGGTCATGGGCTGTAGTCTTTACTATCTGCTGGCTTTTAAGGACTGATTCATTTCTTTGGACTACATAGTTCTATAGGTTACATTTCAGCTGGGTCATGGCTGCTTATCTTTTTTTAAAGGATAACCCTAAAAAAGATGGGTTATCTCAGGATCCATGTAAATTTATAATTAGAAAAAATTAGAAAAATTTCTATGGAAACATGTCTGTATTTAGAGAAATAAATGGGTAATTTATTATGTATGTATGTGGGGAAGAGGGGAAATCCATACAGGGAGTAAAGTGATACACATTTTATTCTTTTGGAGATATCTGAGGGTTTTTTTTTTCTTTTTCTCTTCCTGTAGTTAGTCATATACTACAAAGATCACCAGGCAAAGTTCCTGCCCAAAGAATTTTGCAGGCATAAATTATTATTATTTGAAGGCATGATATTCCTGTTGTTGTTATTCAGCCATGTTTGACACTTTGTGACCCTATTTGGGGTTTTCTTGGCATAGATACTTCAGTGGTTTGCTATTTCCTTCTCTAATTCATTTTACAGGTGAGAAAACTGAGCTAAAGTCAAGTGACTTGCTCAGAATCACACAGCTAGAAACTGTCTGAGGTCAGATTTGAAGTCAGAAAGAGACTCTTCCAGACCTGATACTCTTATCCCTGTGCCATTTAGTTGCTAATTTCCTTAATTGATACCAAATTCAACACATCTCCCTAATTATTGAAAGCTAAAGAAGGAGAATATATGTCAAGGACCTTTCTGCTGGCAGAGTAGCATCTATTCATAATGTACAATCCTTAGGGCTTGATAAAGCCTGGAAGGCAAAGGATTTGCTCACAGTCACAGAGTTAGTCAACATCAGAGACAGGCCCAAGTGTTCTAGACGCCAGATCCAGAATCCTACCCAGAACTCTCATTAGAAATAGTTTCCAGGTCAGAATAGAGGGATGATTCTCTGAATCTTTCTGAAATCCATCCAAAATCATGTTAATGCTGATAATCTCATTCTTATGTCACTAATATTGAGAAATGTGCTAGTAAATATTTAACAACCAGCTTTCCAAAAAGAACTATGCAAAAGCATCCTTTTAAATTGAGTTGTTAACCTTTTATTCATCACTTTCTTAAGTTTTGCCAATATAAAACAACAAATGAAGCCTTAATTTGTAATGTTTGCCAAAATTGCAGGCTCTAGCCAATATCCCAAGGCAAAAACAAAAGTCCAAACAAAATATTTTCATAAAAAAATATATATATATGTACATACATATTCATGTTTATATGCATATGCACACATGCACTATACAAATGCATATACACATATACTCATGCATACCACATGGTGTCCTAAAAGTCTTAGTGCCACGTTAAGCTTTATCAGCTTAAAGGCAGTGTAGTGAGTAGCACATCTTGTTGAGTTATTTTTCAGTCATGTCTGACTCATTATGACCCAATTTCAGAATTTTTTGGCAGAAATATCAGATTGATTTGCCATTTCCTTCTCCAGTTCATTTTACAGGTGAGGAAACTGGGGTGAACAGGATTAAATGACTTGTCTAAGGTCATGCAACTAGTAAGTATTAGGGGCCAAGTTGGAACTCAAATCCGCCTAACTCCGGGTTCCATATTCTATCTACTACACCAACTATCGACCTAACACACAGTAAGCTTTAAAAGCTTAAAATTAAACAAAGATTTGTGTATTTAATCTTTCTTACTCAGATGATGTTTCCAAAATAAATCATGCTTTACAATTTTCAAGATAACTGTTTAGATGTAGTTATGTAGTGAAGTAGATAGAATGCTGGTTCTGGAATCAGGGGGAACTGAATTCAAATTCAGCTTGAGGGACTTCCTAGCTATATAATCCTGAGAAAGTCACTTAAGCCTCATTGCCTCAAAAATGAATAAATAAACAAACAAACAAACAAACAAACAAACAAATAAATAAATAAAATGAATAAACGAATAAATAAATAAATAAAAACAACAATAAATATTTGCATCTTGTTACCAAGGGAAGAAGTTGGAACAAAAATAATATTTATTTACTTTCTTTTTTTCCTTTCTAACTATACTTGAGATGTTTTATTAGGTTAAAAAAAATCTTTAAGTTGGTGGATATTTTGCAAACAGCAAGCAACAAAACAAATCTCTGTGGTTCCTACTCCTACATAAGTTCAAAAGTTGACCAGAAAGCAGCAATTGAAATGTAAAGTAATTTAATTTCACTGAACAATTATAAAGAGAAAAAAGAAAGCCTCAAAATTGTCTGACTGGCATAACTTTAGGCCAAGTCCTAACATGGTCTGTTGGTTTTGCTAAAAACCTTTTGACTTTTGCTGCCATTCAGGCAAATTCATTCCCGCTGGAATGTCTGGTTCATGACTTTAGTTTCCAGGATGCTGAGGCAAAAGGACCTGAAATAAACAAAGAGCCCTAAATAAGGCCAGTTTTGGGACTAGCTGATTTTATAAGGAATCACAAAGTTTTTCTCTATCCCATTTTCAGTGTGTATAAAAAGACCATTGTCATGACCTCTAAGTGTCATAAGCCATCCCAAGTCCAGAGTTCAATTAAATCTCAGAAGTCATTTGTTCCAATGACACACATTTTACAGATAAGAAAACTGAAGCCCAAAGAGGTTAAGTGACCTGCCTAGGACTGAACACTTTTCCTCTGAATCCAAATCTGGTATTTCTTCCATTCAATTCAAGAAAACTTTATTAGTCACCTAAGATGCACCAGGCAATGTTATACACTAGAGATATAAAAATTAAAAAACTTTTCCTGTCCTCAAAGAGCACATGTTCTGCTACATTTGAATTTACTGAGATCCAACCCTATGAAGAGGGTAGCTAGGTGATTCAGTGAATAAAGTGCCCAGCCTGGAGTCAGGGAAACTCCTCTTCCTGAGTTCAAATCCAGCCTCAGACATTTATTAACTGAGTGACCCTGAGCAAGTCATTTAACCCTGTTTAACTTCAGTTTCTTCACTTGTAAAAGGATCTAGAGAAGGAAATGGTAAATCACTCCAATATCTTTTTAAAAAAAATTCCAACAACCCAAATGGGGTCATATAAAGTTAAAGATGACTGAAAATGATTAAACATACATGCAACCCTTTGTTTGTTCCATTTGGAATTCTATATTCTGGCCTGAACTCTGTGTGTGTGTGTGTGTGCGTGTGTATGTGTGTGTGTGTATGCAAGCACACGAGTGCATGTGTGCATGTGTGCATGTGTATGTAGCATGCATTTTCTTCTATCTCAATATTTCAATGTTTTTATATTATTATTTTTCTGCCACAGTAAATTAAGTTTTTAAATTTTTTCTTCCCAATCACTACATCCAGGAATCCCATTTTTCTCTTTTTTCTGTTTTTAGATGATACCTCTATTCTGCCTCACATTTTAAAGCTGCCACCATGCCTGTTAATGGAGCAGTCAGGTGGTGCAATGAATAGAGTTCTAGGCCTGGTGAATTCAAATGCAGCCTCAGACACTTACTAACTATGTGAGGGTCCTGGGCAAGTCATTTTACCCTCTTTGTAAATGAGCTAAAGAAAGAAATGGTAGACCATTTCAGTATCTTTACTAAGAAAACCCCAAATAGTGTCATAAAGAGTCAGAATCTATTGAACAAAATTCCTGATAATTATACCTGGTCCCCTGGTAAGCACCTTCTTACCTCTGCAACCTCAACTCAAACTCTCACCGTCCACAATTAATCACATCAATCCACCAAGTCCTATCTACCATTCTTTCTGTGCCTAAGAAAACCCTATTCCATTGTAGGAAACAAAAATTAATTGTGGCAGATTAATGCAGAGATAGTGTGGTATAATAGAAAGATAACCTTTTGAAAATATGCTCTAAATCACTTGATCAGAGAAATGCAAATTAAGACAACTCTGAAATACCACTACACACCTGTCAGATTGGCTAGAATGACAGGGAAAGATAATGCAAAATGTTGGAGGGGATGTGGGAAAACTGGGACACTGATACATTGTTGGTGGAATTGTGAATACATCCAGCCATTCTGGAGAACAATTTGGAACTATGCTCAAAAAGTTATCAAACTGTGCATACCCTTTGATCCAGCAGTGTTACTACTGGGCTTATATCCCAAAGAGATTTTAAAGAAGGGAAAGGGACCCGTATGTGCAAAAATGTTTGTGGCAGCCCTCTTTGTAATAGCTAGAAACTAGAAATTGAATGGATGCCCATCAATTAGAGAATGGCTGAATAAATTGTGGTATATGAATGTTATGGAATATTATTGTTCTGTAAGAAATGACCAGCAGGAGGATTTCAGAAAGGCCTGGAGAGACATGAACCGATGCTAAGTGAAGTGAGTAGAACCAGGAGATCATTGTACACAATAACAGTAAGATTATACAATGATCAATTCTTACAAACATGGCTCTTTTCAACAAGGAGATTTTTTAGCCCAATTTCAATGGTCTTGTGATGAACAGAGTTATCTTTATCCAGAGAGAGAACTGTGGGAACTGAGTGTGATCACAACATAGTATCTTCACTCTTTTTGTTGTTTGCTTGCATTTTGTTTTCCTTCTCACTTTTTCCCTTTTTGATCTGATTTTTATTGTACACCATGATAATTATAGAAATATGTATAGAAGAATTGCACATGCTTAACATATATTGGATTACTTGCCTTCTAAGGGAAAGGGTGAGGGGAAGGAAAGAAAAAATTTGGAACACAAGGTTTTGCAAGGGTAAATATTGAAAATTATCCATGCATATGTTTTGAAAATTTAAAAACCTTTAATAATAAAAAAGAAAAAAAAAAGAAAGTTTGTGTTTTACCAAAAAAAGATGATTTTAAAAACAGGAAGACTTCTGTTCAATTCCCACATCTCCCACATACTAACTGTATGAGTCTGAATAAGACCCTAAAACTATTTAGACCTTCAGGCCACTCTGTAGGACTTAAAAAAATAATATTAATTTCTTCCCAATTACATGTTAAAACTATTTTTAGTATTTTCTTTTAAAGTTATGAGTTCCATATTCTATTCCTCTCTCCTTCCCTCTCCACCCCTCTGAGACTGAAAGCAATCCAATAGAAGTTATACATGCACAATAATGTAAAGCATTACCATAGCATTCATTTTGTCCTGTAAGACTTTTAGTTGCAAAGAAGGTGCCCACATGCTTTACTAGAGGAAACTTAGTAGCTGTCTATGGTAATGAAATCACAGGATAATTCTCTATCTCTATATTAATATAATGAACTAGAAATTTCAATTAAGACCAACAATCTAAAAATCTGGAAAAATCTTTACAAAATAATGAAAAGGTTTTTTGTTTTTTTAAAAGTAGAATCATCAGCATAGAGTACATACATATTATGATTATATAAAGAGGAAAGGGAAGAAAAAAGAAATAGGTGACTCCGTTGTCCTAACAAAAAATTAGAATAATTCAAAAATGGTGATAATTCTTCATTTATTGAAATTAATTTATTTAAATGTAAATGTAAATTGTTATAAATCTTCATGTATTGAAATTAATTTATTTAAATGTAAAATATTGGATATAAATGTAAAATAAATGTAAAATGATCAGTTTTCATTGACTATCAATATTGAATGCTAAATATTTAATAAACTCTTTAAAAAAGGAATATCTCTTAACTTTCTCTCTTTCATTTCCTTCCCACAATCCCATTTCACCACCTCCCACTCTCCCTCCCAAAATTTAAATTTTGGTTCTTCCTCAAGACATTGCATCCTCACCAATGCCTTGCCCATGAAGAGTTCAACTTCTGCTCCTCACCCTATCTCCAACCTTTACTAAATGGGAAAGCAAAGAGTTCAGTCTGCTCTTCTAGTCCCAATGCCAATTTTAGGCCATTTTAATTCTATCTCCCCTCTTTATGTCTCAATATTGAAGTAGAATCTCTTACCTCCTCTCCCACATCTACTCTTTCTATTCCCATCTATTGGCACCTTCCTAGGTGACCTCAGCACCTGTTCACACTTTTCCTTTTCACCCTGAGCCCTGCCATTGTTCTCATAGATTTTTTTTTATCTCTTTTGATAGTCCCATTGGACTTTTTTTCATTATCATTACATTGTAAGCTCCTTGAGGGCAGGGAATGTTTTTGCTTTTGCTGGCATATAGCAAGACTTTAATAAATGCTTTCTGAATAATTGGTTTCAGAGTACTTCAACAGCTGAAACTCAAAGGCACTTCATCTGGGTCACATCTCTGATCATTAACAGTCTCCTTTCTGTCACTCACACATGTTATATTCACATTTACTTCTGCCACTTTGCCTATGGTCTTTTCTCCAGCCTGGATAATAATGATAGCAGTGATTTATATAGCTTATATAGCATTTTATATATGTCAGGAATTATGCTAAGCATTTTATAATTATTATCTTATTTGAAACAGTAAACCTGGAAGGTAAATGTTTTATTATCTTTTTTTCAGTTAAGGAAAATGAGGCAAACAGAAGTGAATTGCCTAGTTAGTATCTGATGCTAGACTTGAACTCTCATCTTCCTTATTAAAGGACCATCCAGTGTACTGACTAGAATTTTAGTTTTTCAACACTCAGCTCAAATGCAAACTTCATTGTAATATAACACTATTGTGCTGTAAGAAATAATAATCTTTCAAGCTCAGACTTAAATCTACTTTATCTGAATTTTTATCATGAGTAGAAATAGTGCCAGTTATGGCATTTAACTGTTGTTTTCTTCTCTATATCCATAAAATGAGGAGGTTGCATTGTATAACCTCAAAAGTCTCTTGTAGTTTCAAATCTTAGGATGCTTCATAGCACTAAACATAAGCATAAGAAAGGGCTTATTGACTGATTGAGAAAAATCATTGAAATACAGTTGGGTCAAGTTCACCAAATTATTTATTATTATGTTGTTCAATGCTTAACAAAAATTAATTCCCATCTCTATATGGTACATAAGCTTTACTAATGAAAAGGAGTTTAGAGAATCTAATCTAAATCACTAGTTTTTAAGTGAGTTAATTGAGGTACAGTAGTTAAATGATTTACCCGAGCTCATACCAGGAATAAGCAAAGTGAATCCACATCTTTTGATTTTTCCACTATATAGATCATGCTATCTCTCTCAAATCAGATTCTATTAGAAATACAAATTAAAACAATTCTGAGATACCACCTCACATCTATCAGATTTAGATTAGATTCTCTAAGCTCCCTTTCATTGGTATTGTCATATTCGGTGGAATTGGAAAATGAGGGGATGCACATTAATTGGGGAATGTCTAAATAAGTTGTGGTATATAATTGTGATAACGTTCTATTGTATTATAATAAATGATGATCACAATGGTTTCAGAAAAACAAGGGAAGCCTTTTATGAATTGATGAAAAGTGAAGAGCAGAACCAGGAACACAGTGTACAGTGACAGTAATATTTTATTGATGATCAACTATGAATGATTTAGCTATTTTCAGTAATACAATGATTCAAGGCAATTCCAAAGGACTTATGTTGAAAAATACTATCCATATTCAGAGAAAGAACTGATGGAATCTGAATGAGAAGCCAAACTTTTATAACTTTACTTTTCTTGAGGATTTTTTGTCTGCATTTTCTTTCGCAATTTGGCTAATACGGAAATATATTTTATATGACTGCACATGTATTGAATTGCTTGCCTTTTGGGGGAAGAGGAAGGAGAATGAGGGATTGAAGAGAATTAAGAACTCAAAAAATTTTAAAAATGAATTTTAAAACTTTTTTGCATGTGGTTGAGAAAAAAATAAATGAGAGGGGAAAAAAGAACTATTACAGAAACAAAATCTCTCTCTCCTTTTTCTCCTCTTTCCATCCCTCCTTCCTCTCTTTTATCTGCTCTTCTTCCTCTTATTGTCTCTCTATCTTCCTGTCTCTTTCAGTCTGTCTGTCTGTCTCTCCCTCTCTGTCTCTATCTCTCTGTCTCTCTCTGTGTCTCTATGTCTGTCTCTTTGTCTGTATCTATCTCTACCAATATATCACTCTATTCTCTCTCTCCCCCCCCCCTCTGTCTTTCTATCTGTCTCTGTATTTGTCTCTCTCTGTGTGTGTCTCTCTCTTTCTGTCTGTCTTTCCCCCTCCTCCTCCCTTTCTAATATCCAGATCTTTCTAGCTGGGGATGATGCTATTGCACAATTCAGGGTCAGGCGTAGCTGGCCTTCCCATTCTCAGAGTGGGTTTATAGGGATGCCTCTTGGATATAAACTCATCTCTTTGATGTTTCTGCAAGCTGAGCAAATTAGACGTAGAAGCAGAAAAGAGCTAATCAGGATAGAGCCCAGCAGGACCATTTTATTATCCATTTCTCTCCAGCAGTAATCTTCTCAACCATCTACATTTAAACACAGCAACAGAATGAACTATCCCAAATGAAATATACTGGCCTACTCCAGAGCAGAAGGAAGTCAAGCAGTTTGGATTCTTAAGGATGAAGGCCATGTTCTTGGTAGTGAGGGCATGCTGAGCTTCACTGAACATTAATTATGAAGAAAATGGCAGTTGGGGTGTGTGTGTGAGTTTAAGCGACATGATCTGCCATTTTAATAACCTCGCTTAATTAAAGCTGGTGTGTGGCAACCACTACAAGTTTAGTTCAGAGATTTCATGTAACTCCATGAATCCCTAGGCCCTTCACTGACCTTTTGAGCTCCAACAACTCTGTGGGCAGAAAGCCATTTAACTATATCTGAAAGCCCAGCACATGCTAAGTTGTCCCCATCAACTTGGCCACTCCTTTCGCTTGAAACGATGAACTTTCATTCTGTTTTAAGCTCAGAGCTGCTCTTACTTGTCCCAGTGTGTGATGTAGCAAAGGGCCAGTTTAAGAGCCTTGACAAGAAATTGTGGCATATTGGCAAAAAATAATTTTTTTTTAAAATGGAGGAGAAAATCAGCAGAGACCTAGTGTGAAGTATTCTGAATTGTGATAAATACGGAAGCATGGATTTTTGTTTTTCTGCCCAGGTTATTTTTACCTTCTGAATCCAATTTTTCCTGTGCAACAAAAAATTAGGATCTGCACACATACATTGTACCTAGGATATACTATAACACATTTAACATGTATAGGACTGCCTACCAGCTAGGGGAGGGGATGGAGGGAAGGAGGGGAAAATTCGGAACAGAAGTGAGTGTAAGGGATAATGTTGTAAAAAATTACCCATACATATGTATTGTCAAAAATGTTATAATTATAAAATTAATTTTAAAAATATAAAAGAATACAGAAGCATGGGGTGGAGGGCAGGGGGATATCACACAAAATGCCTTATGTGAAAGCTGAGCCAAGGGGGAAAGGAACTTAAGTAAACTGGAATTCTGTACTCCATAATGGAGAAAGGTATACATTCCTTAATTCTTGATCTTCAATTTTTAGATAGTTTTGGAAACAAATCTAATGAGATCATGATCTTCATGGTATTGTGGATTGCAAGTTGGGAGGGATTTTAGAGATCATCTAATTTTCCCTTCCAACATCTGACTCACTTTCCAGTGATTTAATTTTACACCTTCTATCATTAACTCCACCCCATAGCCTTTGGATTTGGGCCTGATTTAACTTTGTCCCATATTCTAGTCCTCACCTAATGGGTGGGTACTGGTACTTCTCCATCAGGAGAACATTCACCATCAGGTGAACATTATTGAGGATGTGGTATTTTCATGTTCCAGAGACTTTCAAGACCCTGGGCTGAAGGAGCTAAATGTGACATAGACATAGTCATCATATCGTTGGAGCCTGCTGTTTCCAAGGATGCCATGCTGGAGACATGGGCACTTGCCATCTGTTCCTTCTGATACAAATTAGCTACAACTCTGGAGGGGCTGGCACATTGTCAACACGGTGCCTTCAGTCGGGCAAAGCCTGAGACCTTTTGACACCTGGACAATTTTTTAATCATATATGTATGTTGATGTTTCTTCCTGTGCTGGGAATAATGAAAGCATGTCTCAATAAATAAAAAGTGAGTTGATAATGCTTCAACAGAAATAGGGAAAGGAGAGGAGAATAATTTAAATAACTCTCTAGGGAACAATAAATTATTCCTTGAAATGTGTCTAAGCTTTCATTTATAATGTCTATATATTTAAGGGGTTTACATGTGATACAACTCCTGATTTATAATGCCTTTATTCTTTTGTTATATTGAAGCCAAATATTTAAAAGCTAGAAACAATAAGATAAGCCTTTTAAAAACTGATTTGGGATTCATCTTTGGATGGAACCATTCTTGTTGAGAGGTATGGTGGTTTAGTGGGTAGAATGATGGCCTTAGAATGAGGAAGAAGAGTTTGAATCTGGTCTTTGATACTAGCTTTGTTACCACAGTTAGAGCAATTAATCTCTCTAGAACTCAATTTTCTCATGTGCATAATGGGGATAATAATACCTATAGTGACTAATCTGCATAGATAGGAGTTTTTTTCACTAGAAGCTCTCTACATCAATAAAAATCACAGGTATAGGACAAAGGAAAAACTAGTTGGAGTACCTACATTCCTAGGTATCTTGCTGTGATGTTTTGATAAAATAAAGTATGGGAATTCATGTTCTTATAACCTCAGTCACTATTTTGCAATACAAAAAAAAAAAACCAAAAAACACCTGATTTCAAGGAATTAACACTATCCTCTACTCTAATTTGTCCTCTGTCCTCATTTCATATTTGCTCTTGAAACTTGCATCTTCTCACTCCCATTTTACAAATACCTTAACTCTGACAAGATCTGTAACCAGCCCTAAAGACTGGCAGTCAATTAATTAAATACATCTTGAGTAAATATGATGAGTTTCATCTCACTCAATTGGGTGAGTAATTTGGTTTACCTAGGACTTCCACTAAAAATACCCATAATTATTATTGCATAGCTTTTCTTCTCTTCCCCCATTTGGCATTAACAAAATGTTCTGACATAACATCTAGAAACCCATGAATTTGGAGATAAATGTACTGTGATATGTCAACATAATGGAATGTGAGTCATCATGATATTATAGATCAATGAATCTGGAGTTAGAAATACATGGGATTAAATATACTAGCTCTGTGACCGTAGGAAAATCCCTTAACTTTTCAGGACCTGAGAAATATATCAAGCAACCAGAAAGAAACAATTCAAATACCATGGAACCATAATCAGGATTATACAAGATTTGGCGGCTTCCACATTAAAGGAGCAGAGGTCTTGGAATATGATAGTCTGGAAATTAAATGAGCTAGAAATACAGGCAAGAATAACTTATTCAATAAACTGAGTATAATCCTTGAAGAGAAAAAAAATAGATATTTAATTAGAAGATTTTCAAGCATTTCTAAAGAAAAGACCAAAACTAAATAGAAAACTTGACTTTCAAATACAACATTCAAGAGGTAAACATGAAAGATAAATCAAAAAAGACTCAACAAAATTAAAATGTTTACATTCCTTTATGGGAAACTGATATTTGTAACTCATAAGAACTTTATCATTGTTATGGCAATTAAAAGGAGTTTACATAGGAAGAATGTGGATTGTAAATTGATTACATTAGAATAACCTCAAAAAATATGAAGGGGTAAGAAAGAGGGATGCACTGAAAGATGAGGGAAGAGAAAAGTAGAATGGGAAAAATTTTCCCACATAAAATTGTTGCACAAGAAAAATATTTTATGTTATGGGGAAAATGGAGGAAGAGGGAAGATGATGCTTGAACTTCACTCATAAGAATGGTTTAAAAAGGAAAAACACGCACACTGGCATGTATAGAACTCTAACTCATCCAATAAAAAATAGGAGGGGAAGGAGATAAAAGAAAGGAATTGCTCAATTGTTTTTAAGTCATTTCTTAGTGACTTAAGTGACCCAAGGCAAAGATATAGGATGGTTTGCCATCTCCTTCTCTAGTTCTTTTTACAAATGAGAAAACAGAGGCAGAGAGAAGTGATTTGTCCATGATCACAAAGCTGCTAAGTATCTAAGGCCATATTTGAACTCAGGAAGATGAGTTTTCCTGACTTCAGGTCTAGCACTCTATTTACTGTATCACCAGCTGTTTTAAAAGAGAAAAGGTTAGGATTGGGATTATAAAAGGGAAGTGAAGGTTAAGGGAGGCAGTGGTTAAAAGCAAAATACACTTTTGAGGAAGGAAAAGACAAAAAGAGAGAGAAAGAGAAACAGAAGAAAATGTAATGGAAGGGAAAGTCAGTAATTATAATTATTAATGTGAATGGGATGAGCTCACCAATAAAATAGAAGCAAATAGCAGAATAAATTAGAAACCAAAATCCAATAATATATTGTTTATAAGAGATACAATTGCCCTGCTTACTCTGGTAAGTATATTGATCTGAGAAAATTCCAAAAAACTTATGATGTAAAAATGCTATCTACCTTCAGAGAAAGAGCTGTTGAATTCTAAATACAAACTGAAGTACAAATTTCTCACTCTTTATTATATAATATTTTCTTATATTTAAAAATATAGCTAATATAGAAATATTATTTCCATGATTTCATATCCATAATTGATATTATTGATACTTGCATTCTCAGTGAGTGGGGGAGGAATGGATAGGAAAGAGAGAATTCAGAACTCAAAATTTAAAAAGAAAATGTTTAAATTAAATATCTTTTTAAAAAGAAAGTATTTTTAAAAATTTTAACAAACAGCTATTTCTAATCATTTGGCATCTTTTGTCATTATCTCCAGAAGTAAAATTCCACTTAGTCAATTGGCTTTAGCATTTTAAGGAAGATTCTTTTAAAAATCACCATGGTGTTATGGCTAGTGTCTCACCATCACTCCAAAATTTCCTCTAGGTCCCCTCCTAAGCTACTCCTTCCCACTTCTTAGTGCCAGCCTTTCCACCTCATTGGCAAACTTTGCAATCATACTAGTTGACCAGGTGGAGGCAAATTCCTCTGAGTTCTGGACCCTGGGCAGGGATATCATTCACTAAATGCTGTAATTATCTTCCATGTTCCTTACAATAAAGTGCCCAGGATATTGCTACTGGAATCCCATTGCTGATATTTAACTACTTAGGTTGCTTTCATTAATTAAAATCAGGGCATCTAAGTGATATAGTAGATGAAGCACCAAGTCTGGAGTCAGGAAGAACTGAGTTCAAATCTAGTTTCAAGATGCATATTAGCTGTGTGACTGGTCAAATCACTCAAATCTGTGGGTCTCAGTTTCCTTGTCTATAAAATGAGCTGTAAATGGCAAAACACTCCAATATCTTTTTCAAGAAAATCCCAAATGGGATCAGAGAGCAGAACTGAAAATGACTGAACAATAAAAATTTTGACCACTTAATTCCAACCTGAGTCAGGGAAGCCCAAACATTTCAGCAATTCCATTGGCTTAAATTCCATTAGCCTAATGGCTTGCTTTTCAGGATTAAGTTTAATTTCTTCCCTGTTCATCCAGTTTTTTCCCTCCCTCTCGAGCTTGCCTCTCTGGCTTTCTCCCTGCTCATCTGTAAGGGACAGATTTTCTTCAGAGCAACAGAAGGAAGCTGAGAGAAGAAAACCAACAAAACTCTCTGGAATGTTTGATAAGGAAGGAAAGATACGCCACTGTTTTGTGATGTTTCTGGCAAATAAATAAATACATGGAAAAAAAAACCCACATACACATCAATCCCTTTCTCTTCTTTCTCCAAAAATTTCTTTGAAAAAAAAACTAAAAAGATTCCTCAAGACATCAATAATGACAGCTAGCATTTATATTATGCTTTAAGAATTACAAAGACATCCCCACTGCACCCCAGACTCAATCCTGATAGACAGATGCTATTATTTACCCCATTTTACAAATCACAAAACTGAGGCTAGGAGAGCTTAAGTAACTTGCCCAGTTACCCAACTAAGTTTCTGAAACAAGATATGAATTTATATCTCCCTGATGCTAAACATTGTATCTATTTCATCACCATTTTTTTCTTGAGAAAAGCTACCTAAAGAAAACTATGCTCCTTGATCCAACCTCTGGCTCTTTTCTAGAGGTATAGGCAGGTAAGTCTTCTCTCATGTGTGGGATAGCAGCCCCAAGTTTCCCAAGGACAGAATTTCTTGTGTGGATTTCT
Source organism: Sminthopsis crassicaudata (assembly GCF_048593235.1). NCBI lineage: Eukaryota > Metazoa > Chordata > Mammalia > Dasyuromorphia > Dasyuridae > Sminthopsis > Sminthopsis crassicaudata. The sequence continues at coordinate 197,038,914 of NC_133620.1, read as the reverse complement.
GTTCCATGATACCTTCTCAAGCTGCTTGTTTCAGTTTATTAGAGCTCAGACTGACTTTGATAACAACTGCATTTTAAGGGATCTTAAGCTAAGAGCTGATAAATCTAACTAGGGACAAGGAAAGGAGATGGTAGACAGGCTAGAAAGGGCAATCATTCCAAAAAGAAGCAGCTTTAATGGGAAATACTCTGGATTTTTCAGCCTTACTATACAAGGAGAAGGCTAGAGTTAGGGATGAGGAGTGGGAAAAGAATAATTTGTCCTTTTCTATCAGCCCTGCTTCTTCCCAAATAGAGGATAGTGGGAGTTTGTGGCAAGGTCCCAGATTTCCCAAGTAGAAGAACTTTTGTGAAAATAGCACCTTGCAGAATAAGGCTATACATTCATTCTGAACCAGCCCTGTAAGGAGAGAGTAAACTCATGCTGCCAGGTTCTGCCTAATTCATGTAGGTTTAGGAGGTAGCTGGTAGTACTGAAACCAGAGAGACCATCCTATAACTGGAAGTAAAAGGGACCTCGAAAAAGGGGGGATCTAATCACAGACCCTTATGTCCATTTTATAGATGAATAAATTAAGATCCAGCTACATTCAAGATCCCACAGTTCTTTTTAGAAATGGGCTATGAATTCCATTCTTTGTGTTGAGCACAAATGCTTTTTCCTCTGTACTACATTGCATACTTACTTGATTGCCTGTCTTTCAGGGTTTGTAACAAGTCTTAAAGGGGCAGCTGTGTGATACAGTAAATAATGTGTCTACAATCAGTAAGACCTGAGTTCAAATCCAGATTAAGAAACTTATTCTGTGACTCAAGATATACTTACTTGACTGCCTGTCTTTAAGAGCTTCTAGCAGATCTATCATAGGCAGTTAGATGATGCAGTTGTTATGTGCCAGGTCTACAGTAAGTAAAGCCTGATTTTTTAAATCCAGATTCAGACACTTACTAGGTAACCCCATTTTGCCTCAGTTTCCTCATTTATAAAATGAGCTGGAGAAGGAAATGAGATACCACTCCGGTATTTTTGCCAAGAAAACAAACAAAAACAAAAAGGGTCACAAAGAGGTAGTCACTTCTGAAAACAACTAAACAACAAATTTTGTTTTATGCATTTGAATCAGACTGAGAAAAGTTCCAAAGACTCCCCAGACTGCCAAAGAGGTTTATAATATTCAGAAAAGGATTAAAAAACCCTGCTTTAGGCAAATTCCAACTACAAAAATAATGACTTTTCCCTGCAAGAGATTAAAATTTCTTTAGTCACCTCAACTCACTCACATCACATTTCATATGTAAGGGGGAAAAAAGTGTAAAGACAGACATGTTTGTAAATCATACAAAAGCACATATCACTTGAGAAAGAAAAGTGTTATTATGTGCTATAAAATATCTGCAGACCCAATATATACTGATCTCTAGGACCTGACAAAGATTTCTGGCAATGAAGCAGCTTCAATATTCAAAGGCAAGGCTGGGATTAGAAGTTCATGGCAAGGACTAGGATATTTCTTTTTGTTTTTCAATTTCCTAAACCATTATGAAACAACCGTTATGTTCAAGATACTAAACTGGCCATAGGGGTTAAAAAGACAACAAAACAAAACAAACAAAAAACAACCATTCTGGAGATCAGTACTACTAATGGATCTGTAAACCAAGAAAATCATAAAGAAGGGGAAAGGACCCACATGTGCAAAAATGTTTATAACATTTCTTTTTGTGGTAGCAAAGAATTGGAAAATGAGTAGATGCCCATCAATCGGGGGATGGCTAAATAATGTGTTGTATGAAGGCAACGAAATATTATTGTTCTATAAAAATTATGAGCGAGCTGATTTTAGAAAGACCTAGAAAAATTTATATGAACTAATGCTGAGTGAAACAAGCAGAACTAAGAATACATTGTACAAAATAAGAGCAAGATTGTTTGATGATCAATTATGAAAGAGTTGGTTCTTCTCAGTGTTTCAATGATCCAAGATCATCCCAATAAACTTTGGATAGAAGATGCTATCTGCATCCAGAAAAAGAACTATGAAGATGGAATGTAAATCAACACATGCTATGTTCACTTCTTTTTTCTGTTTTTTTTCCTCTCTCATGATTTTTTTCTCTCTTGTTCTGATTTTTTTTCTCTCCCTACATGATTCATAAGAAAATGTATATTTAAAAGGTCAATATGCATATGTAACCAGAAAAATTAAGCAATTAAATAAAATTAAAAACAATAAAGAGTTCTTCTCCTCAATGCACTTCCCTTGAATAGAAAAAAATGCCAAAAAAACAGTATACTGGTCAAAAGTCCCTTTAATATCATCCTTATTGAAGTACTAACTTGTTTCAATATTTAAAGGACTGTCATAGGGAAGCTGGATTAGACCTGTTCTATTTATCTCTAGAAGAGTCGAAGGATGGACTGAAACCTCAGACAGACAGAACTAGGTTTGGTGAAAGGACAACAATTGACGACTCCAAAATGGAATGGATGATTCCTCAGGGGAGGTCCTGAAATCGAAGCTTAAGGACTATTTGCCAGAATATTTTGGAAGGAATTTCTGTTTATGTATAGAATCGACTAAATTAGGAATTACCAGCTTGGGGCACATAAACTCTTAGAGGGTTCAAAAAGTTTCTCAGGGAATATTTGGTAAATAATTATATTAACTTGTTGAATGTGAATTAAAGAAAAGTGGTGGTGAATAGAGATAAGAAGAGAACATTATGATCCATCTGAAAAATTTGAAAGAATAATTCCTACTTATCAAAAGCCTTAAATGATATTTAGATATGAAACTTTTCATAGAGAGCTAGAAAAAATCAGTAACAGTGATGTGGTATAGGATGATCTAAATGATCTCCCCAATAAACAGAAACTTTGATTTCCTATCAATAAACTTCCAAAATTTTAGGTGTACTCCTGAAAAAGCCCATTTTTTTTCCTAAACATGATCTCAAGGCTTTGTTTCATTCATAAAAGCCTGTTTTTGTAAATCAGAATCTTCAGTCTCATTCTCAAATTCAAAGCAAGAAACAAAATGGACATTGAATGTGACATGTAGAAATCTCTTTCCAAAACTATTTTTGTTGTTATTCAGTGATTTTGGTCATGTCTGATTCTTCATGATTCACTTGAAGTTTTCTTGACAAAGACAGTGGTGTAAATACCATTTCCTTTTCCAGCTTATTTTACGAGTGAGGAAATTGAGGTAAACAGGGTTGTGACTTTCCCAGAATCACATCTTTACTAAGTGTCTGAAGTCAGATTCAAATTGGAATCATTCTGACTTCAAGTCCTCCACTCTATCAACTGTACTACTTAGTTAGCTGCTCAAACTCCCAAAACTATGCCAAATACAAAATTTTGGTTGACAAATAAAATCAATAGTCTCGACTAATTTATTTGATTGTATGCCAATAATTAGCAGTTATGATGCTATAATTTTCATGTACCAAATAAAATTTTTATGAAAAATTACTCAATCACTTAAATTTTCTCTGAAGACAAGTATAGTAAACTTGGATTTATTTTCTTCCATGAAGAATTGAGCATACGAGAAGATTTATTGAAAGCCAAATGATTTGGGGACTGGAAAAATTAATAAACTCTTTGCCTAGGTAATAAAGGTGATTTCCTTTTCAACTCTATCATTCTGTGGAAATTAGGGAAAGGGGGCATTTCAAACCTGCCATCAGACTGCCCAATTATAATAATGTACCATGGTTGTGAACCCATTCCAAATGCGCCATTAGGGTGCCGTTAGGATCCATTTAAGAGAAGAATCAGCTGATCAACAAGAGCCTAGTTAAATGAGGCTCACCTGAGTCAGAGCAACACACTTTGCTTATTGTCTGAGCTCTATTTTCTTTGTCTATGAAATTTAAAGATTGAACTAAATTACACCTAAGGTCCTTTCCAGATTTAATATTCTATGAAGAAAGGAAAGAAACATTTATTAAGCAACTACTCTATGCCAGGCACTGGGCTAAATGCTTTACAAATATTATGTCATTGGACCTTCACAACAACCCCAGGAGAAAGTTGCTATTCCCTATTTTATGGAAGCAGACAGAGATTAAATGACTTGCTTAGGGTCACCTGGGTAATAAGGATGTGAGGCTATACCTTGGGCTTCCTAAATCCAGGCCCAGGATTCTATTCATTGCCTACCTAGCTGCCTTTAAAACTATGATTCAATGATGGTATCAGATTATAAGCTCTTTGAAGGTAGAAACTGTCTTTTCCCTTTCTTTGTATCCCCAGCATTTATCACAGAACCTGGCACATAGTAATCATTTAATAAATATTTAATAATTGATTTATTGATTCATTCTTAAAGCCTGCACCATCACCCAAATAGACCTGTTTAGAAACCAAACATTTCTAATGTCATTACCTACTATTTAAAACAGTTTTAAATATACATTTCCTTATTCTTATTCACCATAGCCCCAGAAGCAGATCAAAGAATTTAAGATATTGAATTGCACTCTGGCCATCGGTTCAAGATTTGCAAGTTTTGGCTCCAATTGTGCTACTAAGCAGAGAATCTAAGTTTTCTTTCTTTTTAAAAAAATAGTATTTTATTTTTCCAAATAGATGCAAAGTTTTCAAGTCACCTTTGTAAAACCTTGTTCCAAATTTTTCACCCTCTCTCCCTTCTACCTCCCTTCCCAAAACATCAAACAATTCAATATTGTCTAACTATGTGTAATTCTTCTAAGCATATTTCTATATTTGTCATGTTGCATAAGAAAAAAACAGATCAAAAGGAAGGAAAACCATGAGAAAGAAAAAAACAACAACAACAACCAAAAAAAGGTGAAAATACTATACTTTGATCTCACATTCAATCTTCATGGTTCTCTCTCTGGATGTGGATAGCACTTTCCATCACAAGTCTTTTGGAATTATCTTGGATCACCTTGTTTTTGAAAATATATAAGTCCATCACTTAAAGCTGATCATTATAAAATATTGTTACTTTGTACAATGTTCTCTTGGTTCTGCTCACTTCACTTAGTATCAGTTAATGGAAGTCTTTCCAGGTTTTTATGATATCAGCCTGCTCATCATTTCTTACAGAATAATGTTAATATAACATATTCAGCCATTCCCTAACTGATGGACATCCACTCAATCTCCAATCCCATGCCATTATAAAAAGGAGCCTAAATTGTCTTAACACAAAAATCTGACAACACTTACTTCTTTAATCCCGATTTAAAGGTATTTCTATTATTAATTTTTCAGCCAGAATTTTAGGATAGTAAATAGCAGGAAGAGAAAACTCCAAATTCCAATCTATAATGAATCAAATGATAAACAACATGAATTTAGGACCTCTATTTAGATGTAAAGTACTATGGGATTTTGGATGACCTCTTGGATGCACTCATGTCTTACCATGAGAGATGAAACTGCTGCAATGGGGGCAGTGCCACCTGGAGAAGACAGTCCCCTCACAATGTCTGAATGGAGCCCCACATTTCTGTCCTTTATCAACTAGGCATATTGGGCTACTTTACAATCGTGAACTACAGCTCTCTTTGGTCTAATTGCTTATGTTAAATAATGATGAATTGTTATGGTATTCTCGACTCTTTTGGACACTCAAAAGGAAGCAGAAGACACCAAATGGCTTTTTTTGCCCTAGTAGAAGCCAGGATCTCTTTGTACCCCACATAGAAGTAGCTGCCTACTGCTTGAAGTGAGGAAAGGAAGAAAGGGGCTGATTTAATATGCATATAAATTCAAGTATTTACTGAGCCATAAGAGATTGTTATGAGATGCATCTCTCATTCATAGTTTATAGGAAAATAGATGAAAACTGTCAGATGAAATCAGGAGATAAACACTATGAATACATTTTCTTCCTTTACCCTAGGGGAAGAAAAAACAAGCTTACCGTGGCTTTATATGTATAAATAAATAATAATAATAATAAATATAAATTGTTTTGTGAAAACCCTTGTTATCTTTATTGTATTTTATGTTTCTTTGTGTTTCTACCATCTCTTCTGAGTCAATGCCCTCTCTTTTATGTGAACTAGTATTATATATTCTTTAAACTGACTGTCTCCTCTGGCGCTCTGATGATGTGAATCAGAAAAGGGTAGGTAGGGTGAAGAAGCTGGAAAGACCTGAGAGATCACCTCATCAGAAATCAAAGATCAGAAGTCAAAGAATATAAGAGATTTTCTGAATGTCCTATTTTAAATAGGTGTTAACTCCATGTTTTAAGAGTTAGAATCCAGTTCTCCTCTGCATATACCAAAATCCTCATGTGGAGTGATAATAAAGGATTATACTAACCTGCAATTTCATTTGCTACCCCAAATCCCCAAATAAAAATGTATTTGCTTACAAAATGGCCTTGGAAAATGGGCAGCTAAGTGGTTCAGTGGATAGACCACCAGTCTTGGAGAAAAAAAGAACCTGAATTCAAATCCAGCCTCAGACACATACTAGCTGTGTGACTCTGGGTATGGCACTTAACCTCATTTTCTTCAGTTTTTTCATCTATAATACAAGCCAGAAAAGGAAATGGCAAACCACTCCAGTATCTTTGCCAAGAAAACCCTAATTGGGATCAAGAAGAATTGGACATGATTGAAATGACTCAACAACTGGAGCAGTTACACAGAGACATATAATAGGATAGTGAGGTACTATTGTATTTACAGTAAACCCTGGCACAGTGTGAAGGAGAAAAGGTGAAAAAGAGGTCAAGGTCTTCTGATTTATGTGGAAATTGCAGGTTTTAGTCAGTTCATCTTCTAGCACACCAAATGTCTCTGGAAACAGAATCTTTATATATGAGGGTAGATATCTATGAGAAACTTGGGAGGGCAACAGAGTGAGAAAAAGGCAGAAGAGCAGAATCTTTTCTCCAAACACTAGTAAGCTGGAGCTTGGTGAGAAATCAACCAATAATGGTAGAAAGTTGGGAGAGAAAGTTAGTTCTTTCTAGGAGTGGGCTTTGGAGCTAAATAAATCTGTGCCTTTAAGTGGGAAGTCGGGAAGCATTTCCCTTCTAGAACTTGTTGGAAGTGGGACCGATTCCAGTCAAATCAAAGCAAGGATAACAGAACCTGCTGCATAAATGTTTGTGTTTTTTTTTTCCCCTTTCTAGCCTTCACAGGTGAAACTGCTTGGCCTCTTCAAGCAATATTTCAAAACACAAAGAAGCCAATTCTCTCCTGTGGATCGGGTTTTTGTCTTTTAAGCCTTTTCATCAAAGACCAGCTATTGTTCCCAGTTAAGTGTCCTGATGCTCCTTAATTTTCTCCATCTGGTTTCAATCAGCATCCACAGTGACAGGAAGAGGAATAGATTATGAGCCGATGGGTCATCCAAAGTGTTCGTAGGGAGACAGTGGAGAGGTCACGAGTAGCATTCTCAAGAGAGGGAACATGGAACAGAAGGTAGAGAACTAGCTTCAGAGCAAGGAATAGCTAGGTTCAACTCCCAGCTCTGACAGAGTGACATGGCAAAGTTGGGCAAGTCACTTAAATTCTCAGTGCCCTCACCAAGTCTACAAGCTAGGGAGAAAGTGCCAGCTATACTGGCAGAGAAAATTCCCTGGACTTATAAAATGACAGATGTTTAATTTGATTTTTTTAAGTCCCTTCCCAAACTTTTAAATTACTTGAACTTTAATTTGCCCTAGCTGCTGCATATCAGCTTTAGCACCAAAGCTCTCTTAGTTTAGGGTCAATATTAAGATGAAATAAAGTGCTCACAAATCATTGAAGAGTGAATAAAAGGTTTACTTTGCCTTAAGACAACAAGGGCATAGAGGCATGTAGTTTTCCCTCATCTCTGAAAAGAAATATCTGTTCATTAGGGCAAGGTTAGTTGGTTGATTATTATCCTTTGTTCTTGAAGAGGACCCAAGTGACATCACTATATTGGGAACATGGCATCATGTACCCATTATGACTGATCAGACAAATCCAAGCTTAGAAGATACAAATAATCCATATGAACATTTGAGTATTATTAAGGACTTGGTGGTCTTCAGAAATTCACCAAGTCTGAAGGGTCCAGTTGCCCTTGGCTGGGACTTTTTTAATGCCTTTAAGTGAATAGGAGACTGTCTCCCAGAAGCCAAGATCAATCAGGTGCCAGGGAACCTAAGAACAAGAATCCCTAAGAACAAGAAAAAGAAGAACGTCCTGGGTCCACCTGTATTGTGGATGGGGATAAAACTATTAATTCTAGCACACTACATCACATCAAACTATCCATTATTACTATGAATCTATAAATAATAATTTCCAGAGCATTCATAGGATGGTATAATTTAGAGATAAAAGGGATTGTAAAGATAATCTAATCTATTTTTAATCTGTGATAATAATTTTTTAATTATTTTTTCCTGAGGCTGGGGTTAAGTGACTTGCCCAGGGTCACACAGCTAGGAAGTGTTAAGTGTCTGAGACCACATTTGAACTTGGGTCCTCCTGAATTCAGGGCTGGTCCTCTATCCACTTTGCCACCTAGCTGCCCCCTGTGATAATAATTTAATTTATTTTTCAGATTAGTACACTGAGGCCCAAGGAGGTTAGATAATTGATTAAGATCACACAGAGAGTAAAGAAGTAAATCGAATTTGAACCCAAATCATCCTGACATAGAATCCAACACTTGCTATTAAGCCCTGGTTGCCTCACTTAAGCAAACGTAATTTTTTAAAGAGCACAGTAACTTCCGTAATTGTTATGAACACAATGATTAAATCTAGACCCAGACCTATGCTGGAGACATGGGGATTACATATCAAGTTTATTTCATGCTCCCTTGGCCTGGAGCTAATTAGTGGAAACTCCATTTCTCAGCAACCTGTCTTAGTGGTTGGTGCAGAGCTCCATTGTTGGGGATTTGAGTTACTTTTGGAAAAGCGTGTGCTAGGTAAAGGTCCAAAAAGCTAACTTTTCCAGACCCACTTTCAACTCTGTCTTATTTTGTATATATATATATATATATATATATATATATATATATATATATATATATATATATATATATATATATATATATATATATGTCCCCAACTGGGCCAAGCTTTTCTAGCATTTGCTTGAAATGGCCAATGGACAGTCCCGACAGATATCTTTTTTAAGAACCATAAAGACTACACTCATTAACTAGACTAAAAGAAAACCAGTAGAAGGAGAAAAAATTATCCCATGCTTATGTTATAAGCATCCATATTTAGATTACTGAGCATTAAGGAAAAGGCCCCAGGCAAAAAAAGTCTCCTGCTTCTTCCCCTCCCCACTAACCTCCCTATAGTCTGTCTGGCTTCATTTCTCCTACAGCCAGCATATCTTTACCACATCTCATTAAGGCAGTACACAGTCATGTTGCATCGCACTGTGTGATAAATTAACCGCATCCACTGGCACAGACATGGTTAATTTATCACACAGTGAGATGTGTGCAATACACACCAAGCCAAGAGATGAATTGTATACTTCACAAAGGTAAATTGTGGTTTTCCCCCCAAGGAGACAGAAAGAACACTGGACTGGGGAGAGAAGAGAAATGGGTATGATCTGGGGCATATGACTTTTTCTTTCTTGCCCTCAGTTTACTCACCTATTAAAAGAGAAGTTGAAACTAAATATCCTTATAAAAGCATCTTTTGATGCTAACATTTTGTGGTTTAATAGCTACAGTTTTTAATTGCACACTAAACAACATGGTAACAACAAAACTGCCTTGCTTGTCAATGTTCCCTTCTGAATCACTTGTTAGCTGTGTAACCTTGGCTAAGACTCCTTGACTGTATATGGAGATAAGAATAGCATCCATCTTATAGAGTTGTTCTAAAGATCAAATTTGTAAAGTGCTTAGCAAAGTATCTGACACATATTTAAATATTTAATAAATTCTTATTCTTTTTTTTCCTCCATATTTTCTCTCTTTCTGAGGCATTGCTTATAATTGATGAACTTGGCTCAAATGGGGACCTGTGTATACAGACTACGGATAGAGTCAAAAGTGGGTCTGAGGAAAGTTAGTTTTTGGTACTTTACTTAGCACACACACTTTTCCCAAAAACAAGCCAAACCTCCAACAATGGAGCTCTGCACCAACCACCAAGGCAGGTTGCTGAGAAATGTCATTCCCATTACTATTTCTCTTTTTAAAGTCCATGCTTTAATACATTTAAGAATAGGTGCACCCACTGTTAGGTGCCTTATTGCCTAAAAGAGTTAAAATATACCAACATCCAAAGACATTCAAACAAAGGAGTACCAGACCACTCATAATACTCCTAATGATAACTGCATGAAGATCTGAAGTGGACAGGAGATGGGAAAGAATGAGCCTTGTAGACACATCCTTATTTGGTTTTCCTCTATTAATACAGAATTCCCCAGATTTAAAAAGAAAAATAGAAATCCATCCCCTCTGTGAAATTCTTAGTGAATCAAAACCCTAACACCTGCTGCCAGTATTTGGGGGTTTTAATATAAACCTGTAGGGCAGTTAGATACCACAGTGGACAGATAGGTGCTGGCTCTGTAGTCAGGAGAGCCTGTTTCAAATACAATATAAGATATTTACTAGCTTTGTGATCCTGAGCAAGTCCCTTAACCCTGTTTGTCTCAGTTCCTTATCTGTAAAATGAGCTAGAGAAGGAAATGTCAAATCACTCCAGCATCTTTTTCAAGAAAATCCCAAATAGGGTCACAAAAAAATCAGACACAATTGAATAACAACTACTATGTGCCAGACACTGTACCAAGCTGAGGGTATAAAGAAAAGCATAAAACAATCTCTGCTCCCAACATGAAGACAACTAGATACATGCAAGTTACATCCAGGCTAAATTAGAAACAGTCACTATGAGGAAGACATTAGCATTAAGGGGAATGAGGAAGGGCATCTTATAGAACAAAAAATATTGAGTTGGGACTTAAAATAGACCAGGGTCACACAGGCAAATATCTATGAGAATCTCAGTCTTTCTGACTCCCAAGTAAGCTTTCAGTTCTCTATTTACTGTAATCTCTGGATTGCAGAGGGTTACTATGAAAAATCTTTCTCTTGCTCTCTCCCTTCCCCCCCCCCCACTAACAGCAGAAATAATGCTCATCTGGCTGCGGTGGTTCACTTGAGGGCAGGCCTGGAATTATTAGAGCTGGAAATGATCTTATACTTCATCTAGCTCTAGCTCCTTTTCTTGATTTTATTAAATTTTAATATAAATTCTCTTTTTATTATAAATTTAACAAACATGAGCCTTTCAATATAAAAATAACAGAGAATAGAATTATATATGGAACTATGAACTTCTGTTAGGCAAAGGGTTGTTTTTTGGTTTTGCTTTTTTTAAAATGTATATTATATTTAATACAATAGTTACAAAAATGCCCTGCTTGTGTGTAATGTCTTCTGAACTTCTTTCTGCTCTCTTTTGTGTATTTTTAAGCATTTCATTGCTATTTCTTTCATTCTTTTTTCTTTATCATTATTGATATCCCTGGTAGGAGTCTCCCTTATAACAATAGTAAAGCAAAATTAAGCAATACTTTTGGCTGTGTCTGAAAATGTCAACCTCATTCTGTACCTCTAATTCATCACCTGTTTGCCAAGACTTAAGAAGAATGTCTCAGTGTCAGTCTTCTGAGGTTGAGATCACTGCATTGATCAGAGTTCCAAAGTCTTTCAATTTGTTTGCCTTTACGTTATTGGGGACATGATGTAAATTATTTTCCTGATTCTTTTTACTTCATTATGCATCAGTTCACACAAGTCTTCACAGAATTCTCTGAAACAATCATATTTGTCAATTCTCGTGGCACAATAATATTCCATTGTATTCATATACCATAATTTGTTTAATCATTCCTCAATTTGTAAGCATTTCTTTTGATTCCAGGACTTTGCTCTAATAAAAAGTGCCACTGAAAATATTTTTATACATATAGATCCACTCTCTCTCCCTTTGATCACTTTGGCAATCTCATTTCAAAAATAAACTTCAAACTGCCAAAAAATTATTTTATAGATCTAGAAAAATAATCTATCTGGAAGAATAAAAAGGTCAAGAACATCAATTAATTTTTGAAAATGCAAAGGAAGATGGCCTAGCCATAACAGATCTATTAAAAAGTGGAAAATATCAAAACTATTTGGTACTGGCTAAGAAATAGTATGTCTCATCAGTGGAATAGATTAAGCACCCAAAACACAGTGTAATAATCTACTATTTGATAAACTCAAAGACTCTAGCTTTTGAGATAAGAACTTACTATTTGATCAAAACTGCTAGGAAAACTAGAAAATAATATGGCAGAAATAGGCCCACACCAACATCTCATAGCATCTACCAAAATAAGATCAAAATGGATATGTTTTAAATGTAAAGAATGATATCATAAAAAATTAAGAGAGTAAGGAATAATTTACCTGTGAGAACTATGGATAAGGAAAGAATTTATGATCAAACAGAACATAGGGAACATTATGAAATTCCAAATAGATAGTTTTTATTACATTAAGTTAAGGAGATTTTGCACAAATAAAACCAATGTAACCAAGATTAGAAGGAAGGCAGAAAGCTGGGAAACAATCTTTATAGCAAGTGTCTCTGATAAAGGGCTCATTTCTCAAATATATGAAGAACCGAGTCAAACTTATAAGAATACAAGTCACCCCCCTTGATAAATAGTCAAAACATATGAACAGGCAGTTTTCAGAGGAAGAAATTAAAGCTATCCATCATTATATGGAAAACTCTCTATATCACTATTGATTAGGAAAAAGAAAATGATAAATATCGGAGATGATATGGGAAAATTGGAACACTAATGGATTGTTGGTGGAGTTGTAAACTGATCCAACCATTCTGGAGAGCAATATGGAATTATGTCTAAAGGTCTATGAAATTGTCCATATGCTTTGCTCCAACAATACCACTATTGGGTCTGTATCTCATAGGGATCATAAAAAGGGAAAAGAACCTACAAATCTGGAAAGACAACATGAACTGATGCTGAATGAAGTGAGCAAAAACAGGAGAGCAATGTACAGTGACAACCATGATCAACTATGATAGACTTAGATCTTTTCAGCAATATAATGATCCAAGACATTCCAAAAGACTCATGATAGATAATACTGACCACATCCAGAGAAAGAACTATGGAGTCCGAATGTAGATCAAAGCATATTATTTTCATTTAGTTTTGGTTTTTTCCTCTTTCTTATGATTTTCCCCTTTTGTTCTGATTCTTCTTTCACAACATAACTAATGTGGAAATATGTTTAACATGATTTTACATATATAACCCATATCAAATTGTTTGTTGTCTTGGGGGGAGGAGAAGGGAGGGAGGGAGAAAAATCTAGAACTCAAAAGCTTATAAAATTAATGTTGAAAACTATATTTACATATAATTGGAAAACACACAAACACACACATATACACATACTAGACTATGCCCTCAAGAAGGATATATATATATATATGTTTTTTTGGTAAAAATACACACAATGCTTACATACCCAATAAATATGTATATATAAATAGTATGTATATATGTATATATATATATATATGTACATTTATATAACTATAAACATACATACAAAAATGCAAACTGATTTGAAGAGGGAAAAACATACAGTATTTGGAAGAATCAAGAAAAGCCTTATGTAGGAGGTAACACTTGCAATGATCTTTACAGAAATCTAAGGATTATAATAATTGGAGGTAAGGAAGAAGCATATTTTAGGCATCCAGAACAACCTATACAAAGGAAAAGAGATAGAAGATTAGAAGTTGCTCTTGAGGAACAGCAAATAGGCCAATTTAGCTCAATTCTAAAGTAGATGAAGGAGCAGGAATCATTACAGCACTTTATACAATAATAATTTATAATTTATTAATAATTTGATTATAATTATATAAATTTTAATAATTTATACAATAATGATTATATCTAGCCTTGCTAGAGTCAGATTTTAAAGGATTTTAAATATCAAATAGAAGAGTTTATATTTTACTCTAAGTGATTGAGACTCACTAGAAGTTTTTGAGCTAGAGAGTATCTTACTTAGACCCACAATTTAGAACTATTTCTTCAGCAGTTGCCTAGATGATGAATTCGAGAGTCTGTTACTAGGTCAAATAAATTGAACTGCCTTAAATTTAACAAACATTTATTTAAAGCATGTAGCTAGATATTAGGAATACAAAGATTAAAAAAATTGGAATATATATATAGTAGTCTATAAACCTCATTACCAGATTTGGATCTTATCTCAGTACTGTGCAATTTGTTCTATGTAATTTCCTACTCACTGGATTTGGAAGCTATTATACAATCCCATTCTCTGCCCAACTCTACATTTGTTCCTAGAGTGACTTATACTTCATAAAGTGCCTCCTGTGTGGCTCTACTTAATGTGTTAGTTTTTGTTCATTAATTTTTTAAGACTCACCTTCAAAGTGAAAATGATTCTGATTCTAGAATATTTGGACTTTCAATCTGAGTGATCAGCACAGTAGTAGTATCTAGAATAAAACTCTCCCACTAACCACTCAAATTTCAAACGTTGTTACAGTTCCCAAACTCACAAAGTGAGTGCATCATAAAATGCATTTTGTCTCAAACATATTCATTTTTTCATAGCAGTTAATTCTGCTGAGATGCCATAATACTTTTGTGCCCATATTCTGTCTAGTAGAAGGACTAGAGAAAGCAAGGATAGTCCACATAAGTTCTGAGTATCCTTATCCCAACTCCCAGTTCCATTCCCAATTACAAGTTGAGTCCTCAGATTTTGGTTATGTTCTCTGCTCAAATTTCTAGGGCAACTTATGGAATCAAGGGTAGTTAATACCATCAGTCCAAGGCCCAACCAGTTAGGTAGCCTTAAGTAGCTTTTAGAAAAGAATATTTACTAAAGTGGTACTAAGTACAATGGGAAAATAAGAAGTGCAAGGGACAGAATACCAGACCTAGAGTCAGAAAGACTAATCTTCTGGGTTCAAATATGACCTCAATACTTACTGTTTGACCTGGGCAAGTTATTTAACCCTGCTTGCCCCAATTTCCTCATCTGTAAAACTGGAGAAGGAAATGGTAAACCATTCTGGTATCTTTTCCAAGAAAACCCCAAATGGGGTCACAAAAAGCTGGACATGACTGAAATGACAACAACTCTGATAACAATTGGTATAAAACATCTCCTCAAAATCATTCTCTCACAAATATTTACAAAGATCAGGAATAGAGTGAAAAGAAGATCTGTAATCAAAGGATCTGAGTTCAAAACCCAGCTCCCTACTTACCACTTATGTGACCTGGATATGTTACTTTATTTTTAGTTCCCTCCTGTAAAATGAAGGGGCTAAACCTCTAAGGGCAATTCCAGCTCTAAATATGATCCTATACTATCACCTCACATAGGGACAAAGCAGAATCTGCACTATCACTATGGTATGGAGATTGTTCAACAAGACCTTTCCTCCACATCTCTTAAATTTAAAAAGAAATATTGTTGAATTATTTTTGTTCCAAAAAGCTAGATTTTCTCCTCCTAGTTTCTCAATTCCCAAAGAAGACTGGGAGAAATGAGGAAGAAAAGAAAGAGGGAAAAAGTTATCTCTTTGGAAATTTACATGAACTGATGCTAAGTGAAGTCAGTAGAACCAAGAGAACTTTGTACACGGCAACAATACGATTATGTGATAATCAACTCTAATGGATGTGACTCTTCAACAATCAAATGATTAAGGCCAATTCCAATAGATTTTTGATGAAGAGAGCCATTTGCACCCAAAGAGAGGACTGTGGGGACTGAGCATGGATCACAACATAGTATTTGCAACTTTTTTGTTGTTGTTTGTTTGCTTTTGTTTTCTTTGTCATTTTTTTCTTTCTGATCTGATTTTTATTATGCAGCATGATAATTGTGGAAATATGTACAGAAGAATTGCACATGTTTAACATATATTGGATTACTTGCTATCTAAGGAGGTGGGTTAGGGGAAAGGAAGGGAGAAAAATTGGAACTCAAGGTTTTAGAAGGGTGAATGGTGAAAACTATCTTTACATGTATTTAAAAAATAAAAAGCTATTTTAAAAATATTATCTCTCTGGACAGCTACAAACTGGACACCACCATTCACTGGTTTGTACCATCAATTTCTTTACAAAATATAACTATTTCAACAATAACATAACATGTCTAATGTCATCAGTATGATTTTTGTCTAGTTAAGAATGTCTAATTACTTCAGGGAAATAGATTTTAGGTTTTATACCAGGTGCTTCCTATCCCTGGATTAATTAGTAATCCTTGGATTATTAAGTTTGTTCTAAAAGATAGCAAAGAAGTCATGGTCAGATAGAAAGTGAATGTATTATATTATCTCTTCTCTGGCACTAAAATACTTTCCCCAACTGCCAGGCCCCAATTTATTAAGGAATATCTATAAATTCCACTTACTGTTCACTCTTCTTCCTCCCCTAAAAGTGATGATGTTATTCCTCATGACAGCACCACTTAGTAAGATCCTTAGGAAGTTTTGTCCCAAGGCTAATCCTAATATAGTATAGGTCTACTTGCTTGAGAAGCAAAAGCCCAAACATTTCAGACATGGAGAGTATGAGCTGGAAATGAAATAGTCTTAAGTTGTTCTTTTTTCTATACTGGTCAAATCCTAGCTTCCCTCAGGCAGAAGGACTCAAAGCCCACTCGTGGAATGAACATCCCTTTAGATGGGAAAGATGACATTCACAAAACAGCCTGCTCTGGTCAAGAAGGCCCATAAGCAACAGAACCTAAAAAGATGTCCCCTACTTCCCTCTGCTGCATCTCAAGGTTCTATCTACATCTCAATGGCTGACAAATTACTAGCTCATGTTTGCAGAAATAGAAACAGAACCTGGCTGGAGCTGAAACAGAGATGGATGAAAAGCACTTCAAAGCTGACTGGCCCCTGGGCAGACTGTTCAAACTTACTGCATGTGCAGTCCCAGCACATATGAAGTTTGCAATAAAGGTAGCAACACAGGTTTATAACAAATTTTATAAGTATTCTTCTTAAGGGGTAGGGGATGGGAAGGAGAAGGAGAATTTGGGACTCAAATTTTTAACAATGAACATTTCAAAAAATTGTACCTAAATTTAAAAAGAAATATTGCTGAATTATTTTCATTCCAAAAATCTAGATTTTCTCCTCCTGTTTTCTCAATTTCTCAAAAAAAAATTGTAATTGGAAAATATTTAACAAAATAAATAAAATATTAAAAAAATAAATGCTGTCAGTGATCTTATGGTGCTAGAGGGGACTTTTTTCTCTTTTTTATTTTTTGAGAAAGATTTGAAAGAGAAAAGTAATGATGAAAAAAGTGAAGGGACAACTCTTTCCAAATACCAGTTTATCCCCTGACCTCAGAATTGTCAGTGATCTCTGGTGATCTTGGTGGCCTTTTGGCCCCATTAGAAAATGTCACAACTGTTTAAATGAAAAGCCAAGACATGACTGCCAAAGAATCAATTATTCAGCACTGGACATATGCCAGCAAACTTAGCAGCACTGAAGACTGCTTCAGGTCTGGGAGGACTGCTGATTCTGGAGAGAGTTAATTATCACCTCGATGATACAGGGGTAATTTTTTAAGCATGCAGTTTGACTTCTGTGACTCATTAATTAAAATTTAGTGTAATTTTCTGGGCACACTGGTGACTTCTGTATTAGGTTCTATGTACCAGCAATATGTATTCTCTGTACCATTTGTCATTGGGCATACTTTTATTTCTCTCTCTTTTCTCTCCTCACTTCCACTGAAGACAATAAAAATATACCTTAAGCTATCCCTGGATGAGTCCACAGGCATTTAATCAAGATTCTATGGAAAAGTATTAAACAAGGATTCCACTTCTGGATTTGATACTTGCTACCAATAGAAATATTCTGTACTCTTAGCACAACTCTGATGCTATTTTCACACATTTCGTTCCATAAAGCCTCAATCTAATGATGGTTCATAGTTAAATTAACTATGTAACATATATATACACACACATATATATATATATATATATATATATATACACATATATATATATACATATATACACACACACAATTTACTCCAAAGTCTAAAAACCAATGGAAAAGAAACATGATCCAGAGTTAAACTAAAAATTATTTACATTCTATAAACCTAAAGCCATAGATACTTTTGTATCTATATTAATGTGGATACCATAAGCACAGAAATACCCTAGGGACACCATTACTTTTCCCTTTCAAATCTTTTTCAGAAAAGCTTGAGAGAGTGAAGAAAAAACATTCAGCCATAGTTTTCTTCTCAGAAAGGTCTCTCAATGGCTGGCTGAGTCTCTTGGAAGGAATTCTATTGTTTTGAATCCCCAAATTAATGGGACACATCAAATTTTGAATCAGATTTTGAGTATGTATCTTAAGGGTTATAGTGGCTTATAAGCTCATAGCCATGAGGGAAAGAGGGGAAAGATATCTTGTAATATTTGAAAAAGATTTCCAAAGAACTACATTTAACTTCCCAGATTAAATACAGGCACGGTGGACTAATTCTTTTACACTTTCAAAAGAAAAAAATGTTCAGTTATCTATGCTTTTCCTAAGTTATTCTGCAAGAGAAAGGTATTATGTGTTTGTGTATGTATGTGCACACACGTGCCCATACCCATATATATGTTGGGGGGTATGTGAGCGAATCAGGTGTTTTAAATCCAATACTTATATCTGAAAAAGAGACTGATGATAAACCAAGAAATGTCATTACAGAAATAGTTCTCAAATCAACTCACACCCTAACAACTAAGGCCATTTTTAGAAAGTGAAAAATACATAGATATTTTATCATTGCCTGCTGGGTTTCTGTCTCAGTCCTGAAGAAGGCTTGGGCCCAGAAGTGAAACTGACTGTTGTATTTTCATTCTCCTCATGTCCACCAAACCAGAGTCAATTAAATAGTGAAAATTAATGCTCACTTCTTCTGTCAGGAAGTGTTTGGGCATTTATTTCTTTTTCTTTCTTTCTTTCTTTTCTTTCTTTCCCATATCAAGTATGGGACTTGTGTGTGTATGTGTGCTTTGTATGTGAACTTACTAAGCCAATCAGACCAGCTCAGAATGAAGCTCTGGCAAATAATCTTAGGAAGACTTTCCACTCTTCAACACTCATTGGCATTCCATGCTGCCAATTTTTTGGGAGGAGGGGGAAGAAATGAGTCCACATCTTTATTCTTAAAAATATGGCATAAGTGTACCCCCAAAGCAATCAATTGGAAATTGTCCAGTGGTCCTTAAAACAGGCTATTCCTAATATTTTCTGTAGCTGGAACTTGAGAAGCATTATGTTCCTAAGTCACACTCATTTCCCATGTTGTGAAATGCACCCTTATATGTTTGGCTAAGTCAGACAACAGAATGCACAGAAAATATTGGGCCTTCCAGGTTTTTTAATTGCATCATTGGATACATCATTAAATTCTTTTGAACTATTTTTTAATTTTTCTCCTTAAACTACTCCACAAAACATTTTAAAAACTCTTCCCCTAACTAAATGAAAATAGCTTCTAAATTTCTGATGTGAAACAAGAAAAATATGCTATATATCTGCCTACATTTCCATCTAACACAAAGTCCCTACAATACTCAAAAAGACTTTATTATGGCTGCTAAATTTTTTTTGAAGCTCAGTATTGATTATACCCCAAAATGGCACATGCACACACACACACGCACACACACCCACACACACACACCATCCTCCCATAAACAAGTCAATTTTATCTACCTTTTTCAAACATTTTTCTCAGGACAAAATAGGGCAAAAATCTCTCTTTTACTTGAATAAGAAAAGAAAATAACTTCTATTTAAGCATCTCAACTATCCATTAAATCACTTACAAAGCAGATTGTTCTTTACCCTTTTTCAATAAATCCTTCTCTGCCTCTGTTTCTCTATCTCACTCCCTTTCTGTATGCTTCTCTGTCTGTCTCTTCCTGCAGAATGGAGAAGAAAGATGTATGCCTTGTGAAGTTGAGAAAAAAATGTATCCAGGCAGTCCATTTTATAAACACATATCCCCATACCCACATCCACATGTCCACACACATATACATAATATATATACATATATACATACATTTTGCTTAATAGGTTTGTGCTTATGAGTCTTTAAGGAAGCTTATCTGCATTTCACTCAAGAAATGAATGATGGATCAATAATCAACCTGTTGGGGAGATTTCCCCCAAAATGCAGTAAAAGCAGCAACTGGAAACAATTTAAGTGTCTTTGTCTACATCTTGTTAAGTTAGAGAAAGCCAAATAACATTTATTTCCAATCCAAAATCTTGATGACCAAATTCTACTTCAAAACAAAGCAAAACAAAACAACCATCAACAAAGGAGTCGTAACACTTGTGTTATCAGTTTTAAAAATCTGATTGATGTAAAATCCTTCTGTGTCAGGATGTGCTGCAAAAGAGGAGACTCTTTTTTTGTAACACCAGGTAGAGGAAGACAACTTGCCACTTGATTTGGATTTCCATTTGAAAAAGATTGAAGACTTTCTGCATATTAAATGCATAATTAAAGAGAGGTGATCTAATACATACACATATACACACCTAGTTTCCCCAAACTTGTAGAACACAGAGCAATGCTAAGTTTCCCTCCCAGAGTTCTTCTTGGGGAATCAAACAATTGCATTTGGAGGCTCTGGGACCAAAGTTTCAATTGGGTGCCACATTCACATGGGCAGTGCGTTCATACATCCACAGGCGGAGGCATGCAATCCAGAAACCACTAAAGAAGTTAACATACATATACTCACAGTATGACAGTTAGAAAAAAAGGTTTTGTCACCAAAAGCATTCCCCTTCCACTGCCCTCCACCCTCCAAAAAAATCAAGCCTTTCCCTTACCTATTACTTTATTCTAGATCTCTGGTCAGTTTCTTTATCGGGACCCAGAGTGTTGACCCAGCGGACGGAGGACTTTCAGGGCACGCACATGGACTATCGCGCAAGCCATCTTCTCCCTGTCTCTTAGTGGCGACACTGTACGTCTCCTGCAGCTCAGCTCTCCAGCTGCAAACATCTCATTAGACTAATGCATTCAGCACAGGCAGAAAACTCGATTTACCATAGCTACAGCAATGAATTTCCATTACGATGACAGCTTCAACCACATCATGTCCGGAAAACCAGCCAACCACTGGCTTTTAAAGAACACACACATTTTACATGCAGAAAATGAGGCCTGTGTGTGAGATGTTTCCTTCCTCTTAACAGCTAAACTAAGAAAAACGTGCAGGGCAGGTTTTTTGGCAGCCCGAGTAGCAAGGTAAAAGCCACTTTTGCTTCTTCAGGAGTCTATGTAGTTGCAATAGCCAGAATTATGTCCCAATTATCAGAATGGGTGTTCCCAACATTTCGGTTTTAACTACCCCTCCTCTGTTGCCATAGAAACCAGACTGTTACATCGTCTCTTTGTCCCAATCATGCAGCAGTGTGGGCCAACACTGAGCTCATAAAGATATTGGTGATCTGAAGGACCAGTTGTTAGACTTCTGACAATGGGAAAAAGAAATTAAAATGAGGATGGTATGGATGCTTGGGATAAGCAGTGCCTTTGCACATGGGAATTTGTGTGCATAAGTATGTACATTGTAGGTGTTCATATGAAAGATTCAACATGTATATACAGAATAGTAGCTCTATCCTTGCTCCAGTGACATTTCTATGTAAATATTATTATTGATAATGATCCGATTCAATTCAATAAACACCTATTAAGTTCAAAACTATCATATGCTTTATGATGACAAAACAATTTTGCAGCTCTTTTCAGATACAAAAAATATCTGGTCTTATATTATGGTGTAGTTGGAACTCAGAAAGGGGGTGTGTGTGTGGGGGGAACTGTATTATACATCACTTAGGCTCCATTGCTCCCTCTGTAGCAAATTAATTTATATTTGTAAAGGATCTCTTTCTTCTCTTTCACCCTCCTTTTGTAAAGTGGGGCAAATTTCTTCATTGCCCACTTCATTCACTCCAATTTATTGGGTATTTCCTCAAGACACAACATCCTTTTGTACAAATATTGTGAGCATACACAAGAATACTCCCTGAGGATACTGCTAGAATGTAGATACATAGAATTAAATAGAAATTGGGACTATTTAAGGCATCTAATATCATTTAATCATTTTTAGTAAATCAAGAATTAAACTTATAATTCATGAACCTTCTGAGAAAGATAATATTAGAAACGCATGAGAAATTGTTGGCAAATGATAAAATTTTGGAGAAAGTTACTAAAAGGCTTTCGAATTTTAGTTATTGATCTATAAGTATCCAGCCATGCTCATTCACATCTGTAAAACAATAATCAACATTAAATATGATTATGTCTTTAAATCCCACCTTCTATGAAAAGCCTTTCCCAATTCCCTTAATGTTGATGCCTTCCCCCTAAAATCATTCCCAATTCTGTCTCTGTCTTATTTGTACATAGATGTTTGCGTGCTATTGCCTATATTAGACTGTGAGCTCCTTGAGAGCAAGTATTGTCTTTTTGCCTTTCCTTGAGTCCCAAAAATTTAGCACAGTGTTTGGCACATACTGGATATTTAAATGCTTGCTGACTTGACTAAAGGTACATAGTGGATTGTACTTTTACGATATGAAGAGAGGGTTGAGAAAATATTCAACTAGCTGTGACTTGGATAAATTTTCTTAAGTTAAAAAAAAAAGACCAATTGGATTATGTTTTTAAAAGCACAATGGAAAAGTGTCCAGAACAAGAAGAAAAAAGGCCAGAAAAATTCTTTATAACAGACATTTCTGATAAAAGTCCAACAGCCAAAACTTATTAGGAATTGGTGAAAACTTCCACTAAAAGGAGTCAGCAAAGGGTATGCACAAGCATTCTTAAAAGAAGAA
This sequence comes from Sminthopsis crassicaudata, assembly GCF_048593235.1. NCBI lineage: Eukaryota > Metazoa > Chordata > Mammalia > Dasyuromorphia > Dasyuridae > Sminthopsis > Sminthopsis crassicaudata. The sequence goes on along the minus strand of NC_133620.1, from coordinate 197,015,933 downwards.
ACACAAGTTATCAGCTAAAACATGAACAAGTGTTCAAAATCCTTAATAATCAGAGGAAGATAAATTAAACCAACAGGATGAACTTGAAATCTTAACTCAAGTAGATAAAATTGGGCAATTGAGGAAGAAAGGGAGCAATCATTGCTTCCCTTTCTCCTCTTTCCTCCAAAAAAATTGAATTTAATTAAAAACTGAAATGAGAACTGTGTTGGAAGATGAGCAATTTGTCTTATTCCTCTTTCCCTGTTTGTCATCAAGAAGCATCCTTATTCCACTTGTAATGTTATGTTTATATATGCTCCTAGGCTCATGAACCATTCCAAAGGATGACAATTAAAATGGTGTGTTTGCTCATTTATAAAAGGAAAGGGTTGAATATGATGATCTCCAAGGTCCCTTCCAGCTTAAAGATTTGTTGATCTTCAGGCAAATAACTTGGTTGGGTTGAGAAGAAAATATGTCTTGTGGATATCTTATAAGAAATTTCAAATATTTTTATTTCCTTCTGATGGTCAAAACATAAACACTGAAACAAGAAAAAATGGCCCAAGTAGTCAGCTTGTCTCAAAGGCAGGGAATTTTTTTTTCTTCTACCTGGATTTCTGCCATTTTTATCCTTCCTCATTTTCTTTACAGATGTGATCTGTTGAGATTTAGTACACTGAGTCCATTCGTCTGGAGTAATATCTCAGGATGTTACCAGCAGCATCTAATGTGGATATAGGCAACTCAACAATAGTCCTTAACTCATCAACAATAACTTGCAGTAGGGTTTGGAGGTTGAATTTTTAAAAAATCATTGCTGTTATTTTAATTTTAATTTTTAATTTATGGAATAAAATAAGCAATTCCATAAGATAATATAATAAAAAAAGATTGCACATGAAACTGTAAATGTATAATGTACAACTTGTTATATCTTTCAAATATATAATAATTATCAAATAAATTTCTTTCTTCCATTTTTTCTTCCCTCCTCCCCATCCTAGAGATAATCATCATTAGACATAAATATATATGTGTGTATATATATACTTATATATATTCACATGTGTACATATATAATTATTCTATATAATTTTCATTATTATTGTTTTTAAAAAGGGGAAAATTCATTTATACTTGTTTGATTTTTTTTCTTTGAGTACAACATGTATGTTCACCCCACAGAAATGTTTCTTGGTTAACTATTAGCAACATGGAGCTGAGAAGACGAACTTAACTTCATGAAAATAAAAATTTGATTTAGAACGGAACTCATGACGATGTAGTTTAAATCAAATTAAAGAAAGAATTTCCACTACAAGAAATGACTGGTTTCCAGTGATGACAATCCACTATAAAGGATTGTTTTGGGTTTTTTCCCCATTTTCTTTCCTTTTTTGTAAAGTAAAGCAAGGTTTCCCATTGCCTACTTCATTCATTGTCACGCATTATCATAGATATTTCCAATAAGACACAATGTATAGGTCTAATTGTACATCAGAATTAAGTTTATCTCCTTCCTACTTCCAAAAATTGAATCTAAGCCTGACTTCTGCAGCCAAATAGGGATAGGGAGTAACTTCTAATAAATCAGGTCAATACTTTCTCTATAAATTAGTCTCAGAAATACTATATAAATTATATAATATACAAACAAATATAATATCTAATAAATAATATTAGAAATAGAATATATCAAATATTATACTATATCTAATTTTTCCATAATATTAATATGTTATATTAAACAATATAATATTGTAAATCTATAAATACAGCTAGAATACAAAGAAATTAAGTGATTTACCAAAAGGCATACAGACAAGGACTTGAATTCAGATCTTCCTAATTTCAAGGTCAGTTCTCCATCCAGTATAGCATGCTTCCTCTCAGGAGAGCCAAGGAGAATATATCTATATAGTACTGTTATTGTTATTCATTTTTCAGTTGTGTCTGACATTCTTGACCCTATTTAGGGTTTTCTTGGCAAACATACTGAAGTGGTTTGCTATTACCTTCTCCAGTTCATTTTATAGATGAGGAAATTGAGGCAACAGAGTTAAATGACTTGGCCAGGATCACATATCTAAGAAGCTGGATTTGAACTCAGGCCAGCACTCTATCCATTAAGAATCTATTTGCCCCAGAACCAAATAGAACAAACACTCCAAATGTAGTCAAACCACTGGTAGTGGCAGAAACTCTTTTAAATTAAGCAAAATTTATCTTTGGCTCCAGTATACCTCCCTTTCTGAATCTTCTGACCTCTTCTTAGACTAACTAGTGAAAAATTTTGTACTATCACAATCATGCTTTAATTGATTTGATGTCCTATTTATTGCCATTGAGTAAATATTATAAAATAAGAGAGTGAGAATCTAAATCCTTCAAGATAGATCCCAGAGTCAAAAGTAAGTCTCCATTATATGGGATATAAAGTCTACAAAGGGTTTAACTAGTATAGAAAATTTGCTCTCAAATTTTAATTTGCTTTACAAAATTGCTTTCATAGCAAATAATTTATAATATCACTTTAAATTATTACCAATAATTTATAATACCTGAAACCCCACTAAGTTTTAGATAAAATACAGTGTTATCCATTTCTTTTAAAAGGTCACATATAATATAGATTAAGTGAAGAAGTAAATTAACATTTCCAGTCTCCATTCTCTCTTTCTATTTTTCTATCCTGGTTTTACTGCAACTTGCTCAAATACAATTCTTATGGAGTAACTTCCAAAATGCTCTAAAAACTGAGGCTATAAGTCAATTTTCAAGCTCCTTCCCTTCAGCAATAGTCCAAGTTGCCATTCACATGGAAAATACACCTAATCTTGAAAAGATGTTATATTTTATATAATTTAACAAACTTACTAGTCAGGGGCTCTCAATCTTTTAGGGTCATGGACCAGTTTGTTACTCTAATAAAACTTAGGGCTCAGTAGATAAAGAGTTTACACTGAGAGTCAGAAAGAGCTTAGTTCAAATCTGGCCTCAAATACTTAATAGCTGTGTGACCTGAGTAAGTCACTTAACCTCTGTCTGACAAGCTAAGTTCTACTTGGTCTCTGTCTGGGGCCATACTGGTTTCAGATGAATGTAAATAGCAATTGTTTATATTTTGGCCAGAAATGCTAAGGGTCTTCCCCTTAGAAAGAGGCCATTCTTTGTCTCGATTCTTATCTAGCCTTAATCACTAAATGGGTGTCAGATAGAGACCTGTTAAAAGATCTTAGCTTAAAAAGATGAAGCTCCCCTATCACCAAGGCTATCTCCAATCATCTTGATGAGCTCTGAGGGCTTTAGGAGAGAAAGTGAGATTGGTGACCTTGCACAGCCTTTCCTCACTTAAATCCAACTCATTGGCACACCATAGCATTATCTCCCTGATGTCATAATTCTCTTGAAGAACGAAAGACAAACAACTCAAAGAAGGCAGATAACATAAAGAGGATATATTTTATATAATTTAACAAACTTACTAGTCAGGGGCTTGCACTATGTAGGGTCATCAACCTCACTCTCTCCTCCAAGATCATCAGAGTCCAGTGATGCTGGTCAGGACGACTAGCAATAGCTCAGAATGCAGTGGGAGTTATTGGCCTTTTAAAGCTAAGTTCTTTCCAAGGATACAGAATACATAGTTGGATAGGAGACAGAAAGAGCAGAGAAAATCTCTTGTAGAAGGTATGATTTGAGTTAAACCTTGAAAGAAGCTAGGAAATCTAAGATGCAGAAGTGGAAAGGGGCAGAATATCATTACAAATGAGGGAAAGCGGGTACAAAGATAGAAAGTCCAGAAACTGAGAATAAGGATACAGGAAGTGGATGGGCTAGATGGGTGCATGGAGGGGAGCAAAATATAAAAAGATGAGAAATGTAGGAAGAATCCAGTTTGTGAAAGAATTTAAATCCCAGAAGACTTTTTATTTTATTCTGGAGTAATGAAAAACCTCTGGAATTTATTGAGTAGAGAAATGCCATGGTTAGGTCTATATTTCAGGAAAATCACTTTAGTAGATTAGTAGAGGGTGAATTGGATAACAAAAAGACTTGATGCAGGGAGATCAATATATTGAAGATCAACTCTTAGAGTCCTTGAGAGAAGGAATGAAGAATGGTGGTTCTCTGGGAGGTGAGGGGAAGAGAGAGAGAGAGAGAAAAAAAAAAGACAAACATACAGAGAGAGACAGGGAGGGAGGAAAAGAGGAAGGGAAGGAGAAAAGAAGAGAAGAATGAAAGAAGAGAGGGAATGAAAAAAGGGAAGGAAAGAGGAAAGAAGGGAAGGAGGGAGGGGGAAGGAGGGAAACAGACAGATAGAGACAGAGACAGACAAAAACAGAAAGACAGAGAGAGACTGAGAGGGAGAGGGAACCAAGAAATAGACATACAGAAATAAAAAAAGAGAGAGAGAAAGAGACACAGACAGGGAACAGAGAAAGACAGAGGAAAAGAGAGAGATATAGAGATAGAGGCAGATAGAGACAGGGAGACAGGAGACAAAATTAGAAATAAAGACAAAAAAGACACATTGAGAGATGAGTGACACGAGAGATGTTGGAATTTAGCAATAGATCAGATATATATGATGTGTAAGAATGAGAAGTATAGCATAACACCAAGTTCAACAAAAGACCAAAGTCACAAATCTTGGTGACTGGAATGATGCCTTGGAAGTTTGGAATGAGAGGGTTGTGACTGAGAAGATCATAATTCTTGTTTCAGACATGTTGAGTTGAAGATGTCCAGTTGAAGATTTATGGCGGTAGGTTGCTCAGCAGAAAGACCAGGACTGAATATATAAATCTGGAAATGATCTACATAGAGAGGTTGAATCCATCAAAGCAAATGAGATCACCAAATGAGACAATATAGAACAATAAGAAAATAAGGTCCAGAATGAAACCTTGAGGAACATCCAATATTTAATGGGATGACTTGTGAGAAGATCCAGCAAATGGGCCTGAGAAGGAGGGATTAGAAAGGAGAAGGCAAGAGAAATATCATGAGAAATATGATAGAGAAGAGAGAATCCAAAAGGAGATAGCAGCAAACAGTGTTAAAAACAGCAAAGAGATCAAGAAGCATATGGATAGGGAAAAGGCCATTACATTTGATAATTAAAAATGATAAGTAACTTTTTTAAAAAATCAGTGTCACTGATGATGTCAGACAATAGACTTCAAAGGATTTATTAATGAGTGAGAGAAGAGAAACACAGGAGGCCTCTGTATTCCTTCAAGAATCAGCTCAGATCTTATCTTCTTCACACCTTTCCTGGTCCCTTCCTTCCTAAGGTTGCCAATGTCTTGCCCTATCTTTATCTACTCTGTGTATATCTTCTATGTTCCTAGTTATTGCCATTTTGTCTTTTTCTTTAAAAATGCATGTTCTTGCTGGATAGATTTGCTTTTTTTGTTTCTTTGCTTGTTTTTATATCCCTAGCACTTAGCACAGTGTAGCAAATGCTAGGTATACAAAGTACTTAATAAATTTCTGTTAATTGACTTACTTAATGACCCTAGTGTAGATTGAATTTTTCAAGAAGTTGAGCTAAGACGGAAGAGATGATAACAAGCAGAGATGGTCAAACCAATCAAGAAATTGGAGTTTTTCACTAATGCATTGTTGGTGGAGTTGTGAAATGAGCCAACCATTTTGGAGAACAATTTGGAACTAAGTTCAAAGGACTACAAAACTGCATACCCAGCAGTGTCATTACTGGGTCTGTATCCCAAGGAAATCATAAAGGAGAGAAAAGGACCCACATGTCCAAAAATGTTTGTAGCAGCTCTTTTTGTGGTAGCAAAGAATTGGAAAAGGAGTGGATGCTTATCAGGGGAATGGCTGAACAAGTTGTGGTACATGAAGGTAATGGAATATTATTGTTCTATAAAAAAAATGATGAACAAGCTGATTATAGAAAGGTCTGGAAAGATTTACATGAACTGATACTGAGAGAAATAAGCAGAACCAGGTATACATTGTACACAGTAACAGCAAGAATGTGCTATGATCAGTTATGAAAGGTTTGGTTCTTCTCAGTAGTTCAGTGATCCAAAGGAATCCCAATAGACTTTTGACAGAAAATGCCATCTGCATCCAGAAAAAGAACTAAGGAGCCTGAATGTAAATCAACACATGTTATGTTCACTTCTTTTTTCTTTTTTTTTCTCTCCCCCATGGTTTTTACCATTTGCTCTGATTTTTCTCTCTCAACAAAATTCATAAAACAATATGTATTAAAGATCGAAATAGGAGTTTTTCTGACAGGGAAGGAATCAGTCTATAGGGAAAGATGTAAAATTAGAGAAAATGTGAGGTTATTGAAGGAATAATTTGATGGAAAATACAGGAAGTTCTGCAATATAGGAGTCATATGGAGAAGTTTGCCTCAGCAGAATGATCATTTCAACAAATAAAGGAATAGAAGAGACAATAATTATGGAAGATGGATAGAGAGAAAGAAAGGATGCTCTTACTAAATGATCTCAAGTCAAAAGTGAAAATGAATGTTTAAATTAAAGAGTTTTTGCCTAGTCTGAAATGAATTCAAGATCTTTCCCAAGGTAATCCTACATGTGATCATGAAGAGTTGGATATAATAAAACAAAAACATGTCTAAACTTGTTTGTTCCCTTAGCTGTTACTTTCAATTTTGATTTTTTTTTTACAATTTATCTATTGTATCCCCAGTGAGTTCACTTTTCCAACTCTCAGATTGGATATCTCTAAGGTAGTTGAACTAAAGTTTCTAATAGTATTATTGTTCATGACCCTCCTCCAATCATAAGCAATTGACCTATTGACTTCTATTACTTTTGACAAGAGAATCTGTACTAAGAAAATATGGAAAAAGTAGAACTTACAAAGACATCTCCTAAACTAAGGACATACTCTCTCCACTCCAAACATTCTATTCCTGAGGAGAATGGCTTCAAACTTGAAACCAAAAGGTACTGAGATATATACATGCGAACTCCTGGACTAGGAAGTCCTTTTCTCCCTTTGAGGAGTTCCCATCAAGTTCAATTTGGGTTATGGAACAGGCAGCCTATAATGGATGAGTTACTCTCTTACCCAGTTAGGCTAAAGCCTTGAAGGGTATATTTTCTTTTTATTATTATAATTATAGCTTTTTATTGACAGAACATAGGCATGGGCAATTTTTCAACATTGACCCTTGCAAACACTTCTGTTCCAAATTTTCCCCTCCTTCCCTCCACCCCCTCCCCTAGATGGCAGGCAGTCCCATACATGGTAAACATGTTAAAATATATGTTAAATATAATATATGCATACATGTTTGCAGTTATCTTGTTGCACAAGAAAAATCAAATTTAGAAAGAAGGTAAAAATAACCTGGGAAGAAAAACAAAAATGCAAGCAAACAAACAACAGAAAGAGTGCAAATGCTATGTTGTAGTCCACACTTATTTCCCAGTATTCTTTCACTGGGTGTAGCTGATTCTGTTCATCACTGATCAATTGGAACTGATTTGGATCCTCTCATTGCTAAAGATATCCACTTCCATCAGAATTGATCCTCATATAGTATTATTGTTAAAGTGTATAATGATCTCCTAGTTCTGCTCATTTCACTTAGTATCAGTTCATGTAAGTCTCTCCAAGCCTCTCTGTATTCATCCTGCTGGTCATTTCTTACAGAGCAATAATATTCCATAGCATAATAATATTCCACAACTTATTCATCCACTCAGTTTCCAGTTTCTGGCCACTACAAAAAGGGCTGCCACAAACATTCTTGCACATACAGGTCCCTTTCCCTTCTTTAATATCTCTTTGGGATATAAGCTCAATAGTAACACTGCTGGATAACTTTTTGATTATAGTTCCAGATTTCTCTCCAAAATGGTTGGATCCATTCACAACTTCATCAACAATGATCAGAGTCCCAGTTTTCTCATATCCTCTCCAACATTCATCATTATCTTTTCCTGTCATCTTAGTCAATCTGAGAGATGTGTAGTGGTATCTCAGTGTTGTCTTAATTTGCATTTCTCTGATCAATAATGATTTGGAGCATCTTTTCATATGAGTAGAAATGGTTTCAATTTCATCCTCCAAAAATTGTCTGTTCATATGCTTTGACTATTTATCAATTGAAGAATGGCTTGATTTCTTGTAAATTAGAATCAATTCTTTATATATTTTGGAAATGAGTCCTTTATCAGAACTTTTAATTGTAAAAATGTTTTTCCAGTTTATTGCTTTGAAGGGTCAATTTATTTCTGGGCTGGATCAAGTAGATTGCTCCTCAGAACTATTTCCTCACTAAACTCAGCTACCACTCTACTAATTTTATATCAACAATTGCTGAGGGAACATCTGATGGTACATTCTACTTTTCAAAGTTCAACTGCTCTATTATATCCTTAAATATTCATTCACCTAACACCAGGAAAAAAATAAACAGAACAGAAATGGGTATAATGTGTTCAAGGACATAAATCAATCAAAGATGGTGCCTTACCCTCCACCTCCATCCCATCACCACTACCACCAGCTGTCAAGAGACTCACATGCTGGCATTCATAAGTTGCTAGGGAAGAAAAGAAGCATAACAGGGGCAAGAGTAAAATGATCCTCTGTATATAAACTCAGTTCTGGCTCCATTATCAGTCCTTTTAACTCTGAAGGCAGATAGAATACTCTATGATAGTATTCAGCCCTACCCCTGAGTCATTTATGACTTGAAGAAGGGTCACCAAGTCTTCATGTATGACATGTGCAAAAATGGCAGTTCTTTTTGTTGTAGCAAGGAATTGGAAATTAAGGGAATGTCCATTAATTGAGAAGTATATGAATGTAATGGAATCCTATTGTTGTAAAAGAAATGATGAGCAAGCAGATTTCAGAATAACCTTAAAAGACTTACATAAATGGATGCTGAATGAAGTGAGCAGAATCAGGAGAACGTTGTATACAGTAACAACAAGATGAGCATGACAAATAAGTATAGCATGAACATCATGATGAATATAATAAATATGGAGATACGTTTAAAAGAATTGCAAATTCTATACCATATTGTTTGCTGTCTTGGGGAGGGGGGAGGTAAGGGTGGGAGAGAGAAAAATTTGGAATACAAAACTGAATGTTGAAAACTATCTTCAGCTAGGTGGTACAATGAATAGAGTACCAGCCCTGAAATCAGGAAGACCTGAGTTCAAATGTGACCTCAGACACTTAATACTTCCTAACCTGTGTGACCCTGGGCTAGTTACTTAACTCCAATTGCCTCAGGAAAAAAAACTAACTTTACATGTATTTGGAAAAATAAAATAATATTTTTTAAAAAGGTAGTGTGATGATCAATTATGTTGTACTTAGCTCTTCTCAGCAAAACAGTGATCCAAGAGAATCCTAAAAGACCTGAGATGGAAAATGCCATCCATATCCTATGGAGGCCAAATGCAGATAAAAGCATACTATTTTCATTTTTTTTGTTGTTGTTTTTTTTTTCTTTCTTGTGGTTTTCCCTTTTTGTCCTGATTTTTTTTTCACAACATGATTAATGTGGAAATATGTTTAAAGGATTGCTGCCTTGGGGAGGAAAGAGGGAAGGGAGAAGGCTAGAAAAAATTTGGAACTGAAAATCTTACAAAAATAAATGTTAAAAACTATTTTTACATGTAATTGGAAAAAATAAAATATCATTAAGTGGGAAGAAAAAAAAAGACAATAAAAAAGTCTCCATCTATGAGAGACAGAAACCAGGCAGGGAATACTGCACGTACTCTAAGGATTTCACCCTAATTAGACAGTCCTCTACAATATATCTGTCACAAAATGCACTATCCAGTACTCTGACCCTGCTTAATTATTATGCAAAACATAGCAGGGATACAGATCCAAATTATTGAGATTTTGTAAACTTAATTTGTAGTTGGCTAATCCAAGCAGCCTACCAATTTGAAGTTACAAATTAACAGAGATGAGAGTTTGTAAGGTTGTTTTAATGAGTGCTTTGAAAGAAAAAGAAAGAGCCACTTCCAAGAAGATAACCTTGGTAAATATAAGCTAGTATGGAAAAGAAATGGGTGAGGTTGGCAGCCATTTTCTTCTTCTCCTGGAAGGCTGAGCAAGTACAGCAGATTTGACAGGAAATCTATGCCCCAGAAGGGCAGTGAGTTGCCAGAGAAGCTGTGCCCACAGACAGGGACAGAAAGCCTTGACATGTGCAAATGGAGCCACTGGCTTTAGGATGATTGACAATTCAACCATTTTGCTCATTAGGACTACTTGGTTGTCCCTGCAAATGAATGTTCTTGGCTATATTCTTCATGAATCTTTGGCCTCAAATTTCCTGTCTCTCTCTAGCTCAAAAGATGAATGAATTGAGTGGTTTGCTTGAGCAGAGCCCATCTATGTTACAAAGATGGCAAGTCACAATAAAAAAAATAGAACTGTGTTGAATGTACACAAAGTTGGAAAAACCAACCCACATCAGGAATAAAAAGTTATTACTTTGCCAGAAAAGAAAATCACCAGGTCTTACTGTTCTTAATATTATTTCCAAATACCTGAAACAATTTCTCCTTAACACAAGCAGATATTATATGTGCATAAATATGTTATATATGTATATTATATATATAATTTTGCATATATTTATATATATGAATATGTTATTCATATACATATATATGCATTGCTTTTGATCGCATGTGATGTGAAAAACTAGAATGCTAATAATATATTTTCAATGTGAACTTGAAGCAGGCTCAGGCCAAGAACTGTATCAGTATTCTTCAGCCTACACAAATCATCTAGGCCTGAGAACATAGCTGGTACTCAATTTACTAGGTAAAAAAATATACTACACAGGATAAATACCATCTAGACTGCTCTGAGTTAAAGACAAGTTTCCCCCCCCCCCCATTTTTTTTTCACAGCACTCATTAAAACAGCCTAACTCTCATATTCATTAATTTGTAACTCCAAATTGGTAGGCTGTTTAGATTAACCAACTACAAATTAAGTTTACAAAATCTCAATAATTTGGATCTCTATCTCTGCTATATTTTGCATAATAATTAAGCAGGATCAGAGTTACTGGATAGTGCATTTTATGACAGATACTTTATGGAGGATTGTTTAATTAGGGTGAAGTCCTTAGAGTATGTACAGGTCCTCTTCTTTTAGTGTCCTAATTTAGCCTCATCCTGACCCTCTTAAAAAACAAAACAAAACAAAACAAAACAAAACAAAACAAAACAAAACAAAAAAACAGAAGAAAACTTGGGTTCCTTCAGCTCTCATATAAGACCAGAGCAAATTCCCTGGGATTTGGGGGTATCATGAGACCAGAATAACCGTAAGGGGCAGTTAAGATGGCTTCAATCCATCTTTTGTTGTTGGGTTATTTCAGTCATGGTCAATTTTTCAGGAGCCCATTCTGGGCTTTCTTGACAGAGATACTGGAGTGGTTTACCATTTCCTTCTCCAGTTCATTTTGCAGATAAGGAAACTGAGACAAATAGAGTTAAATGAGTTGCCCAGGGCCAATACAAACCTTCTTAAAGGAGTCTTTTTAACTCCAGCCCTGGCACTCTATGCAGAGCCACTTAGTTATCTAGAGCTTGTTAATTTCTTCCCCCTCCCTTAAATAAAATTTACACAAACAAACCAACTACAGATAATCTTGAGTCTACCCATAGGAATGCTTTGAACCAAGCATCTTATAGCTGGGCAAAGGTAGATTTTAGAATTAATTAATTAGGTGTTAATCTGCTCTGTGATTTCACCTATTTTTCAAATTCAATGTCTTATTCAATGTCTTACCAAGTCCTATCAATCCTATTTTTGTAACATTTCTTTTTTTTTTTGCCTGCTTATCTCCTCTGACAATGTCATCATCCTTGTTCAGACCTTCATCGCTTCACACCTAGAATATTGCAAAAGCTTTATCATTGGTCTTCTTGTCTCAAATTTCTCCATCCTCTATTCAGCTGTCAAACTGATCTTTCTAAAAAGCAGGTTCAACCATATCACTATCACCACTAATATCCCTTACCCATTTACTAAACTCCATTGACTCCAGGATGAAATATACATTCTCAGTATTCAAAATTCTTCATGACCTGATTACCTCCTAGCTTTCCAGGTTTCCCACATCTTACTTCCCTCCAAGTTCTTTTGTGATACAGTAACCCTGATTTCCTGACTCTCACAAAAGACATTTCATCTCTCAACCCTGTGCATTTTAATTGGCTGTCCTCTAGGACTGGAATTCTTTCCCTCCTCATCTCCATCTCCTGGCATTCCTGGCTTCCTTCAAGTCTTGGCTAAAATCTCATGTTATATAAGATATTTCTAGAGTCACCTTAATTGTAATGTTTCCCCCTATTATTTACATCCAATTTATTCTCTCTCTCTCTCTCTCTCTCTCTCTCTCTCTCTCTCTCTCTCTCTCTCTCTCTCTCTCTCTCTCTCTCCTCTCTCTCTCTCTCTTTGTATGTCTGTATATAATTGCATATTGTCTACTCCCTTAGATTGTAAGCTTTTTGAGAGTAGGAACTATTTTTTGCCTTTCTTTGCATTCCCAGTGCTTAGCATAGTGCCTGACAGTAGTAGGCACTTACTTATTAGCTCTTTGACTTCACAATACTACCACTACCTACCTCACCTATCACAAAGTGGTAGGCAGATCCTGCTCTAAAGCTCTGGTAGCACGTTGTAGAAAAAGTCCATATGTATCATTTCTATAATCTATAGAGGTTACTCAGACAACAACAACCTAATCAGTGTACTAACAAAGTTGTGTAAAAATGAGCCACGAGGGGAAAAAAGCATGAATAAAGAGAAAAATCTCCCCATCTGTACAGAGGGAGATTTTTAAATTTTTGGTGCCAAGTTTTCTTTGGCCACAGATTTTCTTTGGTCCCAAACCTTGATTCCTTTCTATCTAGTCTTCATTCTTGGAGACCTTTAGTCTATGGATCTGCTGTGAAATTCTTTGTCTAACAGTGAGACTCTTTAAAATGAAGGCAATTTAAATCTAACTGATTGCTTCTTTTGTTGTGGTAACGCATTTCTCCCAGCCAACACAAGGTGTGGGTTTTAAGGAAAGTCAGTCTTATTGCCTTTATGCCCTGCTTTCATATAGCAGAGGGTGACCATGGAAACCCAATATTGAAACAGAAGAATGTAAAGTTTATTCTTGTCAGCAGTAGCAGAATTTAAGGTGGTAACAGTAATAAAATAACAACACCCACAAAGATGTAGCTCTTTAAAGTTCACAAAGATTCTATGTGTATTTTCTAATTTTAACCTCATAACATCCCCATGAGGCATAGGTATCACAGTTATTATTAGCTCTACTTTACGAATAAGAAAAGACAAACACACACACAGAGATAGAGACAGAGACAAGTAAGAGATTGAAACTGAGATCTATGAGACAATATTTTTAATATATTTAGTTGATGCCTTTTGTTTTTATATCACTTTCATTCTCAATTATCAAGCCCAACAAAAAACCAAATCCTTCTTCCCTCATAACAAAGATAAACAGTTATACAAAATGATAGACTATATAGAATAATCTATCCCTGCTGTTCCCCAGCTCTCTTCTGAGAGGAGAGATTCATTTCATTATGTGTTGTCCAGGACAAAATCTTTTATTATACTTACTCAGAGTTCAACTTTTAGTATTCTTTTCCTTTATATTATAATGTTCATTGTATACATTGTTCTCCTGGTAAATGCTTGTTGTTGGGTCATTTTCAGTGGCATCTGATTCTCTATGACCCTGTTTGTGGGGGAGAGGGTGCCATTGGAATACTGGAGTGATTTGCCATGTATTTCTCCAAATCATTTTACAGATGAGGAACTGAGGTAAATAATGGTCACATAGCTAATAAGTGTCTGAGGCTGAATTTGAACTCAGGTCCTCCTGACTTTAGAAGGAATCTCTCTTAATCGTGCCACCTAGCTGCTTCTCAGTTCAGTGCTACCTCATTTCAAAAGGCATAATTAATACAAGGACCATGGAATATCTTTATGCATCGCTGGGGCTTGGTATAATCAGTTTTTGGTATGCTTTTTCAGAAAATAAAATTTTCTTCATGTTGCTAAAATTGAAAGAGTAAGAAAGAGTACTTTCTTTATGCCCCTTCCTTTTTATGTTAAGCTATTATTTGCTTTAAAACTGTATTTTCTTCTGTTTTTAATAGATCACGGCTATGGAAAGACTTACCATTACTCAGTTTTCATACAGATATTAGCCAAACATTTTCTCATCACTCATCACAAGTTTTCCTTTTATAACCACTTTGTATAGTCTTGTCCACCAATTTAAAAAAATGAAAAATCATCCATAGAGTAAGACAAATTCTCTGGGTCTCAGTTTCCTCACCTGCAAAATATAAGGCTTGGACTAGGTAATATCTAAAGTTCCCTCTAGCTCTAATATTCTGGGATTCTATGACTTTCTCAGAAAGTCAAAGCCAGTAACAGAGAAATGAGTGAATTTGAACAACCATCAAAGAACTTATTTATGAGATTTCAGTTAATAATAGTAGTTATTTCCTCTTTACCCCCTATAGGAAATGGTATTTCATTTTAATTCTCTCCCTCTCCCCCCTCCCGTCTCTGTCTCTTTCTTTCTCTCTTTTTTCCCCTCCCTACACACATATACACACAAAATGTATGTGTGATTATATAAATGTGCGTTTTTCAAGAATGATAATTTTTTTGCCTCTCTCCCTTATAACCATTCTAGCCCCAGAACTCCATAGACTCTGATCTTGCCCTGCCACTACCTCTCTCCCTGTTCCACCTCTTTCTCAGGTTGATAATCAAATCAATACTACTTTACTACTGTGAAGGGCATGACAATCTACTGCCCCATGAGTCCTCTTAGCCTATGTTACAGTCCTATGCTACTGAGTTTTAAATTGGCTAGACAAAGTCCCTTCTGAGACCTCTATTCCTTGTTCTCCCAAAGCCATCACTAACCTACACACCCTACTCTTTCACTGTGCACTCTGGAATCTTTGTTTTGTTAAAATGCTGTCCTTCGTGCTAGATTTCTGCCTCCTCTCAGGAAATTAATATATTTTGAATTTACATACATGTGCACATGTCATTTCCCCTCAATAGAACATGAATTCTTTGAGAACAAGTAATATTTCATTTTGTCTTTGTATCCTGAGCACGTAGCACAATAGGTACATAGAAGGTACTTAAGAAATGCTTGTTAAATCGAATTGCTTTAAATTCATTGGGAAACATGATGAAAAATGCTATCCACCTCCAGAAAAAGAATTGATGAACTTTGAGTGCAAATTGAAGCACGCAGACACTTGCTAGCTGTGTGACCTTAGGCAAGTCACTTAACCCTGTTTGCCTTAGATCCTAATCTGAAAAATGAGCTGGAGAAAGAAATGGCAATCCACTCTCATATCTTTATTAGGAAAATTCCAAATAGCATTATGAAAATTGGAAATGATTGAAAAAGCTGAACAATAAGATATTTAAGAAATATTTGTTGATATGCCCAAAGGATTATAAAACTATGCATATACTTTTATCCAGCAATACTACTGTGAGGAATATATTTCAAACAGATCAAAAGGGGAAAAGGACTTATTTGTATTAGAATACTTATAGCAGCTCTTTTTGAGGTGGCTAAGGATTAGAAATTAAGGGGATACTCATCATTTGGGGAATGACTAAACAAGCTGTGGTATATGATTGTGATAGAAATGACATAAGAAATGACAAGAAGGATCTCTGAAAAACATGGAAAGACTTATATGAACTAATACAAAGTAAAGTGAATAGAACCAGGAGAATATTTTACACAAACAGAATTGAGAATGACTTAGCTATTATCAGGAATACAATGATACAAATACAAATCCAAAGGACTCACAATGAAGCATGCCATTCATCTCCAGAAAAAGAACTGATATTGTCTGAATATTGACTGAAGCATATTCTTTCTTTTCTTATCTTTCTTTCTTCCTTCCTTTCTTTCTTTTTTTGTTTCTGTTTGAATCTTCTTGTGCAAATTGACTGATATTGAATGTTTTACATGATTGCACATTTGTAACCTATATTGGATTGCTAGTGATCCCTGGGAACAGAGAAGAGAAAGGATAGAATTTGGAACTTAAAACTTTTTTAAATGTTAAAAATTGTTTTAATATGGAATTGGAGAAAATTAAATATTATTTTTTAAAAGAAATGCTTATAGAATTTGATTGATTTAAATTCACTGGGCAAAAGGATGAAAAATGCTATCTATCTCCAGAAAGAGGATTGATGGCCTCTTAGTATAGTTTGAAAGATTGTTTTTTTTTTTACTTTATTTTTCTAGTTTGTGTGTTCTCTTTTGCAATGTGGCTGATATGAAAATATGTTTTGCATGACTTCACATGTATAATTGATGTCATATTGCTTGCCTTTTCCAGGGTGGGAGAGGGGCAATAGACAGGGAGAAAATTTGGAATTCAAAATTTTTTAAATTAATATTTTAAAAATTTTACATCATTGGGAAATATTTAACAAAATAAATAAAAATATATTAAAAATAAATTAATTGGACAAGTTTTATAGTTAGAATTGACATTATTATTAGAATATGTTATTAGCAAATGAAAATGAACAGCCTAACTGAACAGAGGAAAACAAGATAGGAACTTTGTGAATACTGGGAAGAGGGTCAGCCAAGGGTACACTATCCATGCCATTATCCAACACCCAGAGAGAGGCTGCTTTTCAAGATGAGAGAAGGTCCCAAAACTGTATAGACCCATAAGGACATTGTGATTGGGACAGGTGTCAACTAGCAGTTTTGCTTTCTTCTACTCTGTTCCAGGTTACAAATCTAGGGCAGACTAAGGATAGTAAGTAGGGGAATGGTATTCCTGGATAGGGAAGCTCTAGGTGGTTTACCTAAAAGGGAAGAAGTTCAGAAATCAACAGTAGTATAGCTCAAATCCTGGGGCAGAGTAGGATCTCATTTAAAACATCTATCCCAACATACAGACGAGTAATCCAAAGCCAAAATCCCAAACTAAAGGGAAGCCTACATACAGTTCCATCACTAAACCAACACAATTTTCCAGCTGGCTGATGGGGCTGAAGCCAATAGCAGACCCAAAATTAAGGCAGAAATTTCCAGAGCTCAGATCAGAAAGGCAGTGTGCAGACTTTGTCCTAGATCAGACCTAGATCAGCTCTGAAAGCTCACAGTTTTCCAATCTATTCCTAAAATCCTTGAATAACACTACATTCAATCCCCAAGAAAGCAGCAACACAACTAGGTTAACTCTTATGTAGAAATATGAAAGAGCCATCCATAACATAAAATCTAAAGTCAAGAAGTAGGCTAGAAGAATGGACCAAAAAAGTATCCTGCCATAAAAAACTAGAATAGTGACATTGATAGTCTCTAGACTAGAAGAGAATGACTTTAAAACATCTACAAGCAATACCTCATAGAAAAATAAAACTTGGACACAAATTCAACTAGAATGCATTGGAGAGATTAAGCAAGAGTTTTAAAACAGTCTTAAAATGTTTTTACAATTGAAATGAGAGTACTTGAGAAAATATTGGAAAATATGTAAGAAAAAAAAGAAGGAACTTTATAGCTTGGAAAAAATGCCACAAAACATTTACCAAGCAACAAACTCCCTGAAAACTAAGAATATACTAAAGAGAATCCAATGGTTCCATGAGGCCACAAAAAATATTGAAACAAAAGCAAGAAGCTAAAAAATTAGGGGAAAAATGCAAAATATAATAAATACAACTGACATGATTGAGAAGAAAGAATTTAAGAATCACTAGACTATCTAAAAATTATGACTAAAACAAAAGCCTAGATATCATTTTTCAAAAAAGCTTGAAAATCACACAAATTTGAGAATCAAAGGTAAAGTGGAATAGAAAGAATCCACTGGTCATTTCCTGAGTTACCCCAAAATGAAAACTCCCAGGGACTAAAATCCAGAACTTCCATGTAAGAAAAAATCCTGCAAGCAAAATAACTGTATGGATATGTATACATATATTGTATTTAACATATACTTTAACATATTTAACATGTATTAGTCTACCTGCCATCTTGGGGAGAGGGTGGATGGAAGGAGGGGAAAATTGGAATAAAAGGTTTACAATTGCCAATGCTCAAAAATTACCCAAGCATATATCTTGTAAATAAACTATAATAAAAA
This sequence comes from Sminthopsis crassicaudata, assembly GCF_048593235.1. Lineage (NCBI taxonomy): Eukaryota > Metazoa > Chordata > Mammalia > Dasyuromorphia > Dasyuridae > Sminthopsis > Sminthopsis crassicaudata. The sequence continues at coordinate 196,997,730 of NC_133620.1, read as the reverse complement.
AAGAAAATAGTTTTTTAAAAAAGAAAAAATACTGCAAGCAGACAGAAAGAAAGTATTTAAATACTGAGAAGATATAGGAAGGATCATACATGATTTAGCAGCCATCACTATAAAATATTAGAGAATTTGGAATATGGTATTCCAAAAGGCAAAAAAAATATGGACTCATAGCTAAGAATAACTTACTTAGAAAAAATGAATAAGAGCTTTGGAGGGGGAGGGAAGAGAAATAGAGGGTTTCAAAACATTCTTGATGAAAAAAAGCAGGGCTTTGCTCTTTCCCCTGACTTACTTTTTATAGCATTGTCAGATTAGTCTTTCTTGTATGTAATACTTTCTTCCAATTTTGATGTAAGGACTACTCAGATATGTAATGCCTTTGTATCATGAGAGGAAAGGTTGGGAGGGAAGTTTGCTGCAATCAATACATCATCTGCAAGTAAGAACACCTACAGAACACCTCATCCCCATAGGATCATAAGTTTAGAGATAAAACGGATGTCATACTGTTCAATTCTCTCATTTTACAAATGAGGGAACTCTCCTCCCCTATCCCTCTTCCTCTCCCTTTCCCTCCATTCCTTTATCCCTCTCTCTCTCTCTCTTTCTCTCTCTCTCTCTCTCTCTCTCTCTCTCTCTCTCTCTCTCTCTCTCTCTCATTCTCTCTCATTCTCTCTCATTCTCTCTCATTCTCTCTCTCTCTCTCTCTCTCTCTCTCTCTCTCTCTCTCTCTCTCTCTCTCTCTCTCTCTCTCTCTCTCTCTCTCTCTCCCTCTCCCCCTATAGAGAAGCAGGTCAATTGTTCTTTCCAGATTCATCTTCTTCCACTTTTCATACAGTGCAACAAGTGCTTCTGTATAGAGCTTAAATGGAATGATTGCTTCAAATAAGTTGTATCATCTAGGCAAGTTATCAAAGCACTTTGAGCTTCATCTCTTCATCTGAAAAATGGGGATAACAATAGAATCAACCTCAGGGAACTGTAAGGATTATTTACATAATATATGTAAAGCATTTTGTAGACCTTATACCATTTAATAAAAGTCAGTTATTACCATCTTCCCCTCCATTATTTTTGTCATTTAAGGAGAGATTACTGCTCACAGCTGTCTATTATCTTTCTCTATGATATTTTTCAAATGAAGCTTTCTTGTAAATTAATACTGCCCTTGCCTTCCATCCCTCTCTGCTTGGTAAGATGCCTGGTACTTATTGACTTTGATGCTTTCTGGATTCCTTTGGGGGGACTCCACAGTTGTTACATTGTATTGCATATTTCTATGTTTCATTGATTTCCTGATCAGTTGTAAACTCTATGAAGGAAGGAACATATCTTGACATTTTTTCTAAATTTCCAGGCACTGGTCACAAATCTTGTACATAGTGGGTGCTTGACAATTTTTGCAAATTCCCAGGCACTGGACACAGTGCTTTGTACACAGTTCATATTCAATATTGACTGGATAGCTAAGTGAGGGAATGAACATTAATTTCTTACATTTCTTGCAAATTAAAACAACTCTAAGATACCACTACACACCTGTCAGATTGGCTAAGATGACAGGAACAAATAATGATGAATGTTGGAGGGGATGTGGGAAAATTGGGACACTAATGTATTGTTGGTGGAGTTGTGAAAGAATCCAACCATTCTGGAGAGCAATTTGGAACTATGCCCAAAAAGTTATCAAACTGTGCATACCCTTTGATCCAGCATTGCTGCTATTGGGCTTATATCCCAAAGAAATACTAAAGAGGGAAAAGGTTCCTGTATGTGCCAAAATGTTTGTGGTATCTCTTTTCATAGTAGCTAGAAACTGGAAGATGAATGGATGTCCATTAATTGGAGAATGGTTGGGTAAATTATGGTATATGAAAGTTATAGAATATTATTGCTCTGTAAGAAATGACCAGCAGGATGAATATAGAGAGACTTGGAGAGACTTATATCAACTGATGCTGAGTGAAATGAATAGAATCAGAAGATCACTATACACTTCAACAACAATACTGTATGAAGATGTATTCTGATGGAAGTGGAAATCTTCAACATAAAGAAGATCCAACTCACTTCCAGTTGATCAATGATGGACAGAAACAGCTACACCCAGAGAAGGAACACTGGGAAGTGAATGTAAATTGTTAGCACTACTGTCTATCTACCCAGGTTACTTATACCTTCGGAATCTAATACTTAACGTGCAACAAGAAAATTGGATTTACACACATATATTATATCTAGCTTATACTGTAACACATGTAAAATGTATGGGATTGCCTGTCATCTAGGGGAGGGAGTAGAGGGAAGGAGGGAATAATTTGGAAAAATGATTACAAGGGATAATGTTATTTAAAAATTACTCATGCATATATACTGTCAAAATTTTTTATAATAAAGTGACTTTGTTTAAAAAAATGTCTTACATTTCTGTAGTGCTTTACAAAGAATATGGAGTATATGGGGAGTTTAGAGAGCACTAGTACCTCTGATGTGAGGGCTTGCTGAACCCTTTATAAGACTGCTCATCTGCAATCTGGAACTATGCCCAAAAAGTTATCAAACTGTGCATACCCTTTGACCCAGCAGCGCTACTACTGGGCTTATATCCCAAAGAAATACTAAAGAGTGGAAAGAGACATATATGTGCCAAAATGTTTGTGGCAGCTCTTTTTGTAGTAGCTAGAAACTGGAAGATGAATGGATGTCCATCAGTTGGAGAATGGTTGGGTAAATTATGGTATATGAAGGTTATGGAATATTATTGCTCTGTAAGAAATGACCAGCAGGAGGAATACAGAGAGGCCTGGAGAGACTTAAATCAACTGATGCTGAGTGAAATGAGCAGAACCAGAAGATCACTGTACACTTCAACAACAATACTGTATGAGGATGTATTCTGATGGAAGTGGAAATCTTCAACATAAAGAAAAACCAACTCACTTCCAGTTGATCAATGATGGACAGAGGTAGCTACACCCAGAGAAGAAACACTGGGAAGTGAATGTAAATTGTTAGCACTAATATCTGTCTGCCCAGGTTGCATATACCTTCGGAATCTAATGTTTATTGTGCAACAAGAAAATGATATTCACACACATGTATTGTATCTAGACTATATTGTAACACATGTAAAATGTATGGGATTGCCTGTCATCGGGGGGAGGGAACAGAGGGAGGGGGGGATAATTTGGAAAAATGAATACAAGGGATAATATTATAAAAAATATATATATAATAAAAAATTATTAAGTAAAAAAAATAATACTATTTATGTATTTTATTTCTTTTTCTGTTAATCTGAGGATTTTATATTTTTGTAGATATACATCTATTTCAGTTAGATTGTCAGATTTGCTGTCATACAATTGGGCAAAATAGCTCCAAATTATTGCTTTAATTTCTAATTGATTGAGGGTAAGTTCACCATTTTCATTTTTGATGCTGATAATTTGTTTTTTTTTTTCTTTCTTTCCTTTTTCTAATAAAATTAACCAAAGGTCAAAAAAAAAAAAAAAAAAAGACTGCTCATCTACCTTTGACTGTCCAACCATTACCCAACTCTCACCTATAGCATATGCAATGGCCACCTTCTAGTAAAACTTTCTCAGCAGAGCTAAACCAGGTTGAGGGTAACCAACAAGTCTCAAACCCATTGGTGAGTTAACTGGGTATCTACCCCAAGTATGGGAAAAACTTCTTCCAGCAGAATGGTTAAATAAGAACCATTTGTTTCTGTGGTCCCAAAGGCAGCTGAAGCAGTGAAGTTCTTAGAGTTAATAAAATCACCCATTGCATCTCAAGTCATGGCCAGTTGTCTTGACTTTTATCCTGCCACTTGACTTCAATGACTTTGCAAGATAGAGTGAGAATATAATAAAAATGACAATTCTACCTAAATTAGTCTACTTGTTCAGTGTCATACTAATCAAACTGTCAAAATATTATTTTGTAGAGATAGAAAAAATAATAAAAAACTCATCTGGAAGAACAAAAGTTCAAAAATATCAATGGAATTAGTGAAAATAAATACAAAGGATGTGCTTCAGCAGTACCAAACCTAAAACTATATTATAAAGCAGTAGTCATCAAAACCATTTGGTACTAGCTAAGAAACAGAATCAGTAGAATAGATTAGATACACATGACACAATAATCAATAGTAATCTAATATTTTATAAGCTCCCAAACTCTAGATTCTGGAATAAGAACTCACTATTTGGCAAAAGTTGCTGGGAAAACTGGAAAATAATATGTCAGAAACTTGGCACAGACATATATCTTATACCCCAAATCAAAATAAGGTCAAAATGGATACATGATTTGGGCCTAAAGAACGATACCCATAATCAAATTAGGAGAACAAGGGATAATTTATCTATCAGATCTTTGGAAAAGGGAGGAATTATGACCAAAGAAGAACTAGAAAATATTATAAAAGGCAAGACAGATAACTTTGGCTAATTAAATTTTTTTTTAAAAATTGCACATACACACACAAACCCACAACAGAAGCAAGATTAAAAGGGAAGTACAAAGCTGGGAAAAATATAGCCAGTGTTTCTAATAAAGGTCTCATTTCTAAAATATATAAAGAACGGCGTCAAATTTATAAGAATACAAGTCATTCCCCAATTGCTAAATGCTCAAAGGCTATGAATAGATAATTTCCAGATGATAAAATTAAAGCCATCTATAGTCATATTAAAAAATGCTCTAAATCATTATTGATTAAAGAAATTCAAGGTACCACCTCAGACATATCAGATTGGCTAAAATGACAGGAAAAGATAATAATAAATGTTGGAGAGGATGTAAGAAAACTAGGATACTAATACATTGTTGGTGGAACTGAAATGATCCAATCATTCTGAAGGACTATAAAACTGTGGATACCCTTTGACCCAGCAATACCATTACTGTGTCTGTATTCCAAGGAAATCATAAAGGTGGAAAAAGGACTCACATGTGCAAAAATGTTTGTAGCAGCCTTTTTGTGATAGCAAAAATTGGAAAATGAGTAGAAGCCCATTAATTGAGGAATGGTTGAACAAGTTGTGGTACATAAAAGTAATGGAATATTATTGTTCTATTAAAAAATGATGAACAAGCTGATTTTAGAAAGGCCTGGAAAAATTTACATGAACTGATTTTGAGTGAAAGAAACAGACCAGGAATGCATTGTATTCAATAACAGCAAGTATTTTGATGATCAGCTATGAAAGGTTTGGTTCTTCTTAGTGGTTCAGTGATCCAAAGCAATCCCAATAGAGTTTGGACAGAAAATGTCATCTGCATCCAGAAAAAGAAATAAAGAGACTGGATGTAAATCAACACATGCTCATTTTTTTCTATTTTTTTATCTCTCCCATGGTTTATCCCTTTTACTCTGATTTTTCTCTCCCAACATGATTCATAAAGCAATATATATTAAAATAAATAAATTTACTAGGAAAAAACCACAAAAACAAAAAACAAAAACAAAAAAGAGAGAGAGACTAATGACTTTGTGAAATCTATCTCACTTAAATCCAATTCACAGGCAAGTCACAACATAGCATTGTAATGACATTGTTCTCTTAAAAAAAAAAAAAAAGAAAAAGAAAAAAAACAATCAATAAACCAAAAAACCAAAGGACCAAGAACAATTGACAAAGAATATACTACCCCATTCATTCTGAATGAATCCTTCTAAGAACCCTTTAAAGTTGGCAGAACAAACCTTGCTGAACTATCTATATCTTTAATAATCTCATTGTCTGACTCACAAAGTCAGATTAAATCAATGGATCCAGGTTCTCAAATAAAAACTAAATCTGAAAGAAATTAAGCTTTGCAGCCAATGAGAATTCTGAAGGATGAAGCAGTATTTCAGGGCTCTATTACCCCATTTCTTTTGGCTATTAAAATTTTGACCATTGTTAGAGCATTTTTATTAGCCTGTGATATTTGAAAAAGGTTGAATAATGTTACAAAGCAATACAAATGTCTTTGAGCTTTTAGATTTTTCTCTTTTGCTTGCAAAGTACACAGAATACCAGCCAAGGAAATGTTTTCAAGGCCAATTAACTCCTACAGGAGTTTTAGGCACAATGCTATAATTTAAATGTAACCTGTATCTCAAGCCTGGAATTTGTATGACTCTCCCAATGAGGAGAGAGAACAATTTTCAATGCTCACTGCCCACATGATGGGAGGAATTGGCTGGAACCTGGAACTTGAACTAACTCTCTGTAAGTAGGAAGTCAGAAGAAAAATCTCTTCTAGCCTCTAATCAATCTTACATTTAATGTAGGCACTCTCCACCAAGGAGAATATTATACCAGATTTGAGTCCCAAGTTACATGAATAATGAAATTATTGAAAACCAATTCATTTTATTGGATTTCATCCAAAATGAGTCTTAAAAATACATTATGTTAAGAGAAAAAAATAAAGAAGTCAATACTGCAGTACTACTTATTTGTTGAATTGTTGAACCATGTAAATGGAAAGTGTTGGAACAGGTAGAATCTTTTCCATAGGATATTGGAATCTTTTTGAGTTGGAAGGGGGTTCATTCAACTTATCAAATACTTACTAGTATCTACTATGTGCAATATGTACCTACTATGTTAGGCACCAAGGATATATGGAGACGAAAGTCCAAGAACTGGAGTCCACAACAGACTTTGCCAGAAACTAAGTCCAGTAAACTATTACACCCCTTAAGGAATGACCTCCTTGACTCAGCCTAGTAGTAGATACATCTGGAAGCCCAGATATAACATCCTGCAGAAAACTTAAGGCTTAATTAGTTAGGTGAGTCAGTGGATATAGCGCTGGGTCCAGAGTCAGGAAAAACTGAATTCAACTCTGGCCTTAAACTAGCTGTGTGACTCTGAGCAAATCACTTTACCTTTCTTTGCCAAGAAATTGCCATGAACAGTATGGTCCATTGTGGGGAGGGGAGGAGTAACAGAAAGTCAGACATTACTGAGTAACTGAACAACAATAAAGGAATGACTCTCCTGGGAGCAATGCTACATCCAGAAGTAGATCTTGTGGTAAGAAAGTTTTTTTAGCAACCACTTGAAGTTTAAGGTTACTCTCCCTATGGACTGAGGTGGTAGAGGGGATTGTGTCCTGGTGTTAGGGGGAAATACTTTGTAACTTCTGTTCTTGTCATATATTTTCAGTAAACATTCCTTTATAAAATTATTTAATTAATAATAGACAATATATACAATAGATAATAATAGTTATTTATATTATATTATATATTATAGTTAATAATAGTTATTAGTATATATAATATAATTATATATTAATTGATGATTGATACTGGGGAGAATACTCCAGAATGGAAGCATGAATCAATGGCATAGGAAGACATTCCAATCATTCATGGATGTCCTTAAAACTCCAAGATAGAACTGTAGTTGTCCTGTGGGCATTCAACTTGCCAGTTGGGGTCAAGTAGAGGTTCAGATAAGAACTAACCTTTGAAGAAGTAAAAGGAAAACTAGAGGATGTCATATCTTAAAAACATAGGAACTAAGTGGTCCACAGTGCTAAAAGTTATAAAGAGCTCAAAGCAGATTTAGCTAGAAAAATAAAAAGACCATGGGATTTGGAAATATAGATGGTTGGATAGGAAAGATTACTTAATTCCATGAGATTGAAATGATGAGGTTTTGTTTGGGATGATAAGCATACCTCCTAGAAAGATGCAAACATCTTCTATAGTAGTAAAGGTTTAGTGATGGGATGATTCTTTCTCCTGATCTCATAAAAGGGAATAGACAGATCTTCTGTGACCTTTCAATCAATCAATTTCAAGAGAGATCTAAGGCCAGCCAGAGATCAGAAACTAAAATTCAGTCCATCGACATTATGTGTATTTCATACATGCAAAGTAAATAAATACAAATATGATGATGTAATTAAATATGAAATAGTTTGGGAAGGAGGACACCAGCCTTTGAAATGATTAAGAAAGACCTGTACTGCACCTTAAAGAAAGAGACCTTATGGTATAGAAATAAGGAAGAAGAGAAGTCTAGGTAAGTGAGATGACATTTCAAAGACAGAAATGGAAGCTTAAAGTGACTTATGTCAAGAAAAAAGAGAAAATTTCTTTTAAAGTTTGGTTGTATTGAAAGTCAGTTCTCTGTATATTTTGGAGATGAGGCCTTTATCAGAACCTTTAACTGTAAAAATGTTTTTCCAATTTGTTACTGCAATCTAGTGTTTGATAAACCCAAAGATCCCAACTTTTGGAATAAGAATTCACGTTGTTATTGTTACTTCCCTTCTAATCTTGTTTGCATTAGTTTTGTTTGTGCAAAAACTTTTTAATTTGATGTAATCAAAATTTTCTATTTTGTGATCAATAATGCTATTTTTCTTCACTATCTTGCCCTGTGAACCTAACCTATTCCACTGATCAACTAGTCTATTTCTTAGCCAATACCAAATGGTTTTGGTGATTGTTGCTTTATAATATAGTTCTAGATCAGGTACAGCTAGACCACCTTCATTTAATTTTTTTTTCATTACTTCCCTTGAAATTCTCGACCTTTTGTTGTTCCATATGAATTCTGTTGTTATTTTTCTAGGTCATTAAAATAGTTTCTTGGGAGTCTGATTTGTATAGCTCTAAATAAATAGATTAGTTTAGGGAGTATTGTCATCTTAATTATATTCACTCAGCCTATCCAAGAGCACTGAATGTCTTTCCAATTATTTAAATCTGACTTTATTTTTGTGGCAAGTGGTTTGTAATTTTGCTCATATAAGTTATTCTTGGCTGCATACCAAGTTCCTTAGCCTTTTGGAATATCATGTTCTAGGCCCTTCGTTCTTTTAATGTGGACGCTGCTAGATCCTGGCTTATCCTTATTGTGGCTCCTCTATATCTGAACTGCTTTTTTCTGACAGCTTCCAGTATTTTTTCCTTCGTCTGATGGTTCTTGAACTTGGCCAATATATTTCTTGGCATTTTGATTTTAGGGTCCCTTTTAGTAAGTGATTGATGAATTTTTTCAATGTCTATTTTACCCTCTGTTTCCAAAACGTCTGGACAGTTCTCTGATAATTTCCTGGAAAATAGTGTCCAGGCTCTTTTTTTCCTCACATTTTTCAGGGAGTCTGATTATTCTCAAATTGTCTCTCCTGGATCTGTTTTCCAGGTCTGTTGTCTTTCCAATAAGGTACTTGACATTCTTTTCAATTGTTTCGTTTTTCTGGTTTTGCTTGACTACTTCTTGGTTTCTCCTTGAGTCATTCATTTCTACTTGTTCGAGTCTAATTTTCAATGATGTATTTTCTTCACTCACTTTTTTTATATCTTTTTGTAATTGTCCAATTGAGTTTTTAAGTGAGTTTTTTTCTTCTATAGAATTTTTTTCCATTTCATCCATTTTATTTTTTAGAGAGCTGTTTTCTTTTTCCAGCTCACTAATTTTATTTCTCAATGATTTGTTTTCTTTATCCACTCTGTCTTTAAATGTGTGCAATGACTTCTCCAGGCTCTCTTGCCAAGCTTCCCTTTCCTTTTCCCATTTCTCTTCTAGCTCTCTTGTGAGAGCCTTTTTGATTTCCTCTATGAGATTCTTTTGTATTGAGGAGCAACTCATATCCCCCTTAGGGATTCCTCTGGAGACAATCTGCTTTTAGTGTCCTCAGTATTTGAAGTCTGCTCTCTCTCCATACAGAAGCTGTCAATGGTTAGAGCCCTTTTGAATTTTTTTATTCATTTTGTCAGAGCAGGACTCAAAGAAAACAAATTGACAAGAGAAACAATTGGTCTGTTTTTTTTTGGGGGGGGGATGGGGCTGGATGGTGTTACCGGGCTTCCTCTATAGACTGCAGGAGACAGCAGCGAGGCACTAACAGGACAGCGATGGCTGCACTGTGACTGCGCTCTGAGGCTCTGAGAATGCATTGAATCACTCCAGGTGGGGGTGGGGGTGGCCAGGTCCCGAGAGACGCTAGCTTTCCAGGGTTTTATTCTTCACCTCCAGTAATTACACCTTCTCTGCTGCTCCTGGCTTGCTGCCAAGACGGAACATCCACACTGGGGTAAAAGTCTTTTTGCAGAAACGAAAGAGATAGTACCAGTCCCCCCTCAGGTCTGAGCTGTGTGAGCTGCCTGTCTCTCTCTCACTGCCTGCCCTCAGTCTGTGCCCAGTCTGTTCGACCTTCCCCCGAGCAAACACAGACCTTCTCTGGCGAATTTCAAGGATGTCTTCTGTTGGTGATTATTTGTGGGTTTCTTTTCCAGTCAAGCATTAACTACAAGGCTTGTCATGAAGTAAATCCTGAGAGAAAATGGGGAGCTCAAGCAGCTATCTGCCTCCACACCGCCATCTTGGCTGGAAGTCAGGTATTATTTTTTTTTTACTTGAGGGTATGGGAGAAAATAGATTTCTTTTTTTTACCTAAAAAAAAATTAGAAAAGAAAAAAAAGACTGAAAAGTTTATACCTGATCCTAGAGGCAATAGGAAGACTCTTTAGTTGATTGAATAAGACACTCACATGGTCAAATCTATACTTAAGGAAATTTACTTTGGCAACCGTGTATAGTATGGACTTGGGGCAGCTAGGTGATGCAGTGAATAAAGTGCTGGGCCAAATTTGAACTTGGGAAGATGAGTCTTTCTGACTCCAGGTCCAAGACTTTACCTACTACCCTAAAAGTTTTTTAAACTGTGGATCTTGAGTCCACATGAAGTTATGTAACTGAATGTGAGAGTCATAAAATTATGATTTATCATCAGTAAATGTTTGATTTGTACACCTATTTTATATACCTATATACCCAAGGTCACACAAAAATATCTTGGGTGAAAAGGGGTTCTGAGTGGAAAAGGTTTAAGGAGCCTTATACTACTCCACCTAGTTACTACACATGGGCGCACACACACACATACTCACTCACATCTCTAATCTCCAGTTTAATAGTTTTGACACTCCTATTCTGAGTTTTTAAATTTCCACATTGTTTACTATTAATAAGTAAAATGTCTTGGATAAGAAAGAGATTTGGGAGATATCCTTCCATGACTGAACCTGATGTATATATACATATATATACATATATACATATACATATATATATATATATATATATATATATATATATATATATATATATGGATACAAAATTTGAAATATTGGATCATGGGTTATAGAAATAAAAAAATATTAGGGACCTCCAAAAGACCAATTTCAAACAGACTAGAGAATGGTTACAAGTCAGATTATAAAGGTTTGAGAAGTAAATATGTGGGTAGTATATAAATATAAGTATTAGGTATAGACTGACTTTTCTTTCCAATTAAGTTTGGTAGTGAAGGCAAGAAGAAATAAAAGGTGATAGCTAAAGGGGGAAAAAGGTCAAGGGAAATATCCATTTTTTGATCTTGTTGGGGCATAATTTGTAGGAAGTTGGAAAGAAACTAGTGGAGAGAGAAAGATTGAAGACACAATAGAGAGAAGTAATATGACACGAGTTGAGTCCTAGAAGACATAGAAGGCAACAGGATCAAGGAGAAAGAACGCATTTTATATGTGTGTGTGTGTGTATGTATGTATGCATATGTATGTGTGTGTGTGTAAAACAGCAAGATGATGCTGAAAAGATTTGAGTAATGGGGCAATGGGTAGTCAAGGAGTTCACATCAGATGATCTCAATCTTCTCAATGAAGTAGGAAGTTAGATTAATTGTATGTGTGGAAATGTGGAAGTATGGAAGATAAAGGTAAAGTTGGAGAGGAAAGAGAAATAAAAGCATTGGGGCAATCACCATGGGAAATGAGACAAGACATCAGCAAGGGTAAAGGAGAAGAGCTGTTGTACAGCCATGTGTGACCAGCTAATATTATGGAACCAAAACTTGTAGAGGATGACATCATCTCAGTTTTTTTTTTTAATTTTTCTCCTGTGATACTCAGTAGTGTTGGAGCAGAAATAGAAAAAGATAGTAAGGGTTATCCAGGAATGGAGATTCATAGGTCAGGAAAAGTAGGTTGGTAGTAGCAATGTAACAAGAGATCCTAGGTTAAATTCTGGTTAAATATTAAAATAGCTAGGTTCAGAAATCAGGAGATGAGTTGAAAGAACTGTGAAAATCTTCATTTCCCCACAATTTAAGTAAAGATATTTTTCACCCTGACTCTCTTTGTTTTCATCACTTTTATTCGTATTCTTTTTTTAAAAAGCTAGATGATTGACACATTCTAATTTTATATAAATTCGTGTAATAAATAAGGAGTACTGTGTCAATACTGGCAAGACCAAAGGTATATATGACTGTCAGGCAAGCTTTTCAATACTTACTATTAATTTCCCAACCTCTTATCTTATTATGTATTTAACTTCTGTCTCTCTTCTATTTAGACTATATCCTACTCTTTCTACCCTTTGTTGCATGCTCTGTAAATCACAAACCTCTAACATAGAATCATTATCTTAGAAGTGTAATTGAATTATATACATGCATAGTAAAATTAGAAGTATCATAGATATAGCATTGACATTTTGTTCTATCTCAGGTCTCAACTCCTTGGTTTAAAAAAAAAAAGCCATTCATGGGGTGAATTCTCCCATAAAGCAAAAGTGGATAACAGTCTGGATTAAAAGCCAGCATCCTAATATATGTTGTTTACAATTACATTTAAAGCAGAGCAATACACACAGAGTAAAGGAAAAAGGTTGGAGCAGAATCTATTATACTTCAGGTAGAGTAGCCATCCTGATCTCAGATCAAGCAAAAGCAAAAATGGATCTAATTAAATTCTTTTAATAAAGAGTGAATAAAGATAAAGAAGGAAACTATATCTTGCTAAAGCATACAATAGATAATGAAGCAATATCAATACTAAACATATATGCACCAAGTGGTACAACATGGAAATTCGTAAAGGAGAAGTTAAGAGAGCTGCAAGAAGAAATAGACAACAAAACTATAATATTGGGAGTTCTCAATTTTGCTCTCTCAGAACTACATAACTCAAACCACAAAATAAATAAAAAAGAAGTTAAAGAGGTAAATAGAATACTAGAAAAGTTAAGTATGATAGATATTTGGAGAAAATTGAAGGGAAACAGAAAGAAGTACACTTTCTTCTTGGCCGTTCATGGCACCTATACAAAAACTGATCATATATTAGGACATAAAATTCTCAAAATCAAATGTAAAAAGGCAAAAATAATAGATGCATTTTTTCAGATCACAATGAAATAAAAATTACATTCAATAAAAGACCAGGGGAAAATAGACCAAAAAGTAAATAATCTCATCCTAAAGAATGAATGGGTGAAAAAGCAAATCATAGACACAATTAATAATTTCATCCAAGAGAATGACAATAATGAAACAACATATCAAAATTTGTGGAATGCAGCCAAAGTGGTAATAAGGGAAATTTTATATCTCTAGATGTTTACTTGCATAAAATAGAGAAAGAGAAGATCAATGAATTAGGCTTGCAACTAAAAAAGCTACAAAAAGAACAAATTAAAAATCCCCAATCAAATAGCAAACTTAAAATTCTAAAAATAAAAGAGATTAATAAAATTGAAAATAAAAAAAGATTGAATTAATAAACAAAATTAAGTTAGTTTTATGAAAAAACCAACAAAATAGATACACCTTTGGTTAATTTGATTAGAAAAAAAGAGGAAAATTAAGTTGTTAGTCTCAAAAATGAAAAGGGAGAACTTTCTACCAATGAAGACAAAATTAAAGCAATAATTAGGAGTTACTTTGACCTACTTTATGCCAATAAATTTGATAACCTAAGTGAAATGGAGGAATACCGACAAAAATATAGATTGCCTAGTTTAACAGAAGAGGAAATAAATTACTTAAATAAGCCCATTTTAGAAAAAGAAATAGAACAAGCTATTAATCAACTCCCTAAGAAAAAATCCCCAGTACCAGATGGATTTACATGTGAATTCTATCAAACATTTGAAGAGCAATTAATTACAATACTATATTAATTATTTGAAAAAATAGGGAATGAAGGACTCCTACCAAATTCCTTTTATTACACAGACATGGTACTGATACCTAAACCAGATAGGATGAGAACAGAGAAAGAAATTATAGATCAATCTCCTTAATGAATATTGATGCTAAAATCTTAAATAAAATATTAGCAAAGAGATTATAGAAAATCATCCCTAGGGTAATACACTATGACCAAAAAGGATTTATACCAGGAATGTAGGGCTGGTTCAATATTAGAAAAACTATTAGCATAATTGACTATATCAATAACCAAATGAACAAAAACCATGCGATTATCTCAATAGATGCAGAAAAGGCATTTGATAAAATCCAACATCCATTCCTATTAAAAACACTAGATCATATAGGAAAAAGTGGACTTTTCAACCACAGTACAGGAAGAGGAAAGAACAAAGCTGGAAATCAGTATCCTATGATAGCCTTCCTGACACCTAATAAAAGTAGAGCAAAACATGGACAGGTGATTCATAATCTAGTTTTACACTGAGACTGAGTGTTGCTATAGAATGTTGCAGTGATTCTTCTTGTCACAAATGCATGAATAAGCAGGATAAGAGGATCATAGTTCTAGGTCTTGAAGAACTCTATTCTGTCAGATCAAAATCCCTGATGTAGGATTTGTTCTGCAATCCCATAATTTGTTCCAAACAATATAGTTCCTAAATGACTAGAAATATTACCATTCTTTTCTACAATACTTTTATTTTAACAATTGAAAAAAATGAGTAACAATATATTCACAAAAACATCAAAACATTAGAGATAAAATGATTTGCAAAACAGTCTTTGGTAACCATGATTCTGAGAATTATTTAAAAGGGAATAGGAAACGACTGCAGCAAATGTAATGTCTCCCAGTTGTTAGAGAGATCAGGGCTTACTGAATTAAAAAAAAAAAACAAGTTTATTGATAATCTTTTAAAAATATCATTGTCATTCCTCACTGATTCCTTCCTTTCTCCAATAGAAATTCCCTTGTAACAAATAAATAGTAAATAAAAACAAATCAGCCTTTGAAAAATATGTACCTCATTTAACATCTCTAACTCATATCTCTCTTCTGAGAGTTAGGAGACATCAGCAACATTCTGGTATCACACTGGTCCCTCATATGATCAGAATTCTGAAGTTCTCAATGCTGCTTTTCTTTGCATTATTGTGGCTATTGTATAAATTGGTCTCCTGGTTCTGCTTATTTAGTTGCTATGTTTGCATCAGTTCATGAGTTCAAATTTCGTTTAATCCTTCATATTTGTTGTTTCTTATAATGGTAACATTCTATTATATTCATGGATTACAATTAATTCCATTGAACAATGAGAAACTGTTGTGTTTTAAAGTTTTTCTTACAATAAAAAGTTATTATAAATATTTTTGCACATATAGGGCTTTTCTGTCTGTTTGACCTCCTTAGGTCGAGAAGGTAACACATATTATCTCTTAGCAAAAGATAGAAATTATGCTTGATTTATTGTTTTGTTAGTTTCTGTACTTAAGAAAGTTATGGAGAACATGTTAATAATGTTGATTAAACTTAAAAGTGTGTCAAAAATACATTTTCCCCAGAAAGCTAGTCATTAATCATTTCTTAGTAGAGTCAACTTAGAGTCTATAATTAGTAGTTTGCAGTGATGGGTCAAATAGTATGTACAGTTAGATAATTTTTTTAAGTATAATCCAAATCTATTTTCTCTAGCAGTTGGATTAATTCCCACCTCTAGCAACAGTGCATTTATATGCCTATCTACCAGACTCTCAAGCTTATGCCATTTTTGCTTCTTGAATTTTCCAAATGAATTTATTTTCCAATCCACTTCATTTCCCAAATGACTCCTTTCAAAGCTTTAAGTTACACTGAGAAACACACACAAAAAAATCATCCCAATCTTTTACACTTTTTCCACACAACTTCTCTCCATCACATTCATTCACATGACAAATTTTGTATCTCCCAGACCACATTATATTTTTGAGGAGAATGTGTGCCCCAAAACTAATAATAATGGAAATACACATTATGTATTAACAGAGTGAAGATACAGGGTTGTCTTGACATTAGGTTTCATGGTTTGAAAATCTTTACCCATGCAACAAAGCACAATCATTCTGACTGCCAAATTAGCATTGCTGGAGACAGGCCCAGGAGGACCAGCAACTGAATGATATTGCATATTCTATTAACTTGTTTTCTGATTGGACTCAGTAACCACTGTAAAGATGATATTGCTCTGGAAATTACAGAATGATTGACTGAATTATTTTTTTCTCCATGTCCTGATAGAAGCAGGATTTTCTTGCTTCTTTGCATGACTTCCTGTCCCTAATTAGAATATTTTAAAATCCTATTAGAGAGATAAGGTGACAAAAGACTGAATTATAAACTCTTCAGTGACCATTGCTCTCACAGACAGGAATATGTAAGGAGACTAATTTGAATCCTCAGATTTCAATTGTATGTGACAAAATATATACGAAAATTCAAGTTTCATTGTTAGTGTAAAAAAAAAGAAGCTGAGGCTAGCAGAGTTTTACAAAATGAACTTTATTATAAATATTTCCAATAAATATGAATTTGAGTTTTCCAAATAATGGAACTATGTGAGCCCATTACTCTGGAACTTGGAATTCACATCTTCACCTCTGCAATTTCTTTAAAAAGTTCTTTGACAAGTTCTACTTACTTAGGAAAGTTCTACTCACACTTGGGGAAGAAAAAGAAAGAAGGGCCTTGACCCAAATGAAATGATCAAAAGAGTGCAAAAAGAATGCCTCCCTAGATAGATAGATAGATAAACAAACAAACAAATAAATAAGGCACAGAAGAATGGCCTGCCTCTTTTGCCTACATCTACACTGTTCCAATACATCCAGCAGAAGAATGAGCACCACATTAATATTCAAAATCCCAAGAGGAACCCCAAGAACTACCCATGTGGATCAGAGCCAGGTGGTTCATTGGCTAAGGCACTTTGTCTGGACTTAGGAAAACCTGAGTTCAAGTCCAGCCTTGGAACCTCTACAAGTCACTTCACTTCTGTCTGTATCAATTTCCTCAAATGTAAAATGAGAATTTTAAGCACCTATCTCTCAGAGTTGTTGGGAATCAAATGAGATAAGAATTTTAAAGTTCTTTTTACAGTACTGGACATATAGTGGGCACCTAATATATATTTCTTTCTTTCTGTAACTCATGTTTCATTACTATATGTCTTACCCACATTTGCTTCCTTCCTAGAATTCAGGGTAAATAAATGAGTAGAATTGATGGAGAACTAGCATATTTTATTTATATTAATTATATAAATAATAGTAATCTCTACATACTAGTAGATTTGAGACATGTAGATTTTTCATGATTTTTTTTCTTCCGGTGCCTTTTTGTGTTCCAGGCTGCTTTGGTAGGAGAAGAATCAGAGGGAATATTATGTGAAAGTATACTTCCTCTTTTTTAATTCAATTTAATTTGGTCAGCCTTTATTAAATATTTGCTATGTGTCAGATGGGGGCATCTAGGTGGTGCAGTGATGGAATATCAGAAGTCTGAAAGACTATTCTTCCTGAGTTCAAAAATGGCTTTAGGCACTTAGTAGATGTGTGATTCTGGGAAAGACACTTAATCTTGTTTGCCTCAATTTCCTCATTTGTAAAATGAATTAGAGAAGGAAATGGCAAACCACTCTAAGAAAATACCATATGTGATCACAAAGAATCTGACACAACTGAAAATGACTTAATTTCAAAGGGAGGGAACAAAGCATTTTGAGGAAGGACATCAGGATATGTGTCCCTTAGGAAGTGTCTCTTGAATTGAGCTTTTAAAAAAGCTGGAACCGAGGAAGTCCCAGAGAAGCGGAGGAAGTCCCAGAGAAGCGGAACCTCTGAACTAGGGACCGCGGTTTCTGGCAGACACTTCCAGTTTGAGCGCAGGGGCTTCTCACGTCACCTGCTGCAGACATCCACTCCCCACCCGGAC
This sequence comes from Sminthopsis crassicaudata, assembly GCF_048593235.1. Lineage (NCBI taxonomy): Eukaryota > Metazoa > Chordata > Mammalia > Dasyuromorphia > Dasyuridae > Sminthopsis > Sminthopsis crassicaudata. The sequence goes on along the minus strand of NC_133620.1, from coordinate 196,979,735 downwards.
ACATAGGCTGAGCTTCTTGCTGTCTTCACTATTCTACGCCCTCAAAGCACAGCAGTGCTAATCACCTCTGAGGCACTTCCAGGGAGGGGGTGGGGAACTCTCTCCCAGAGCTCTCTCTTAGCGCGGGCGCAGGGGCCGCTGCATCCATCCGGTCTGGGAGGAAGCTGGTAAAGAAGTAAATAATTTCCTACCCCAGGGACAGACCCCAAAACATTTTTTAAGTATGAGCAAAAAAGCTAGAAAAACTATAGATTCCTTCTATACAGAGAAAGAGCGGGTACCCAACCCCGAGGAAGTTAACAGCAAAGATTCAGAAGATAACAACCTAAAGGGGAACGATTCCTGCCCCCCATCACATAACTCTCTCCTAGAAGAAGCTCTTAAGAAATTGAGGGAGATCGAAGAAAAATGGGGCAAGGAAAGGGAAGTTATGATAGAGAATAACAACGTCCTGAAATTGGAGTTGGAAAAAATAAAGAATTCACAGGAGATGCAGGGAAACAAAATTAGTGAATTAGAAAAGGTTAAAAAAACACAGGAAAGTAGGATTTCTGAATTGGAAAAGATAAAAAAGTCTCAAGAAAATAGAATTTCTGAATTGGAAAAAGAAAATAATTCTCAAAAAAAAAAATTAGGGAAATGGAAAAAAATTCAATAGAGCAAAATAATTCATTTAAAAACGAAATTGGGCATTTACAAAAAGAACTAAAAACTGTGAAAGAAGAAAATAACTCCTTAAAAGTCAGGATGGAACAAATAGAAATGAATGATTCACAGAGAACCCAAGAATCAGTCAAACAAAACAAAAAAGCTGGAACCATTCCCAATAAGATCAGAGGTAAAACAAAATTGCCCACTGTCACCTTTACTATTCAATATTGTATTAGAAATGCTAGCTTTGGCAATAAGAGAAGAAAAAGAGATTAAAGGAATTAGAATAGGTAATGAGGAAACCAAATTATCACTCTTTGCAGATGATATAATGGTATAGGTAGAGAACCCTAGAGAATCAACTTAAAAAACTGTTAGAAATAATCCACAACTTTAGCAAAGTTGCAGGACACAAAATAAACCCACATAAATCATTAACATTTTTATATATCACCAACAAAGTCCAATAACAGGAGATACAAAGAGAAATTCCATTTAAAATAACTATCGATAGTATAAAATATTCAGGAATCTAGCTGCCAGGGGAAAGTCAGAAACTATATGAGCAAAACCATAAAGAACTTTCCACACAAATAAAGTCAGATCTAAACAACTGGAAAAATATCAAGTGTTCTTGGATAGGTTAAGCAAATATAATAAAGATGACAACACTACCTAAAGTAATCTATTTATTTAGTGCTATACCAATCAAACTCCCAAGAAACTATTTTACAGATCCAGAAAACATAACAACAAAATTCATCTGGAAGAAAAAAAGGTCAAGAATTTCAAGGGAATTAATGGAAAAAAGCAAATGAAGTTGGCCTAATTGTACCAGATCTAAAACTATATTATAAAACATTGGTCATCAAAACCATTTGGTCCTGGCTAAAAAAGAGTAGTTGATCAGTGGAATAAGTTAGGTTCACAGGACAAAATAGACAATGACTATAGTAATCTAGTGTTTCACAAACCAAAAGACTCCAGCTTTTGGGATAGAATTCACTTTTTGCAAAATCTAATGGGAAAATTGGAAACTAATATGGCAGGAACCATGCACTGACCCACCTATATACCTATAATCTAACACTATATACTAAGATAAGGTCAAAATGGATTCAAGATCTAGACATAAAAAGTGATATTATTAACAAATTAGAAGAATAAAGGATGGTTTACCTTTCAGATTTGTGGAAGAGGAAGGAATTTGTGACCAAGGAAGAACTAGAGATCATTATTGATCACAACAGAGATAATTTCTATTATATTAAGTTTAAAAGTTTTATACAAACAAAACTAATACAGAAAAGATTAGAAGGGATGTAATAAACTGGGAAAATATTTTTACATTCAAAGGTTCTGATAAAGACCTCTAAAATATATAATTGACTGAAATTATAAGAATCCAAGCAATTCTCCAATCAATAAATGGTAAAAGATATGAACAGACAATTTTCAGATGAAGAAATTGAAACAATTTCTAATCATATGAAAAGGTGCTGAAAATCACTATTGGTCAGAGAAATACAAATTAAGACAACTCTGAGATACCACTACATACCTCTCAGATTGGCTAAGATGACAGGAAAAGATAATGATGAATGTTGGAGGGGATGTGGAAAAACTGGGACACTAATACATTATTAATGGAACTGTGAACAGATCCAGCCATTCTGGAGAACGGTTTGAAACTATGGTCAAGAAGTTATCAAACTGTGCATACCCTTTGATCCAGTGTTTCTACTGGGCTTATATCACAAAGAGATCTTAAAGGAGGGAAAGGGACTCACATGTGCAAAAATATTTGTAGCAGCCCTCTTTGTAGTAGCAAGAAACTGGAAACTGAATGAATGTCCATCAATTGGAAAATGGCTGAATAAGTTATGGTATATAAATGTTATGGAATATTATTGTTCTGTAAGAAACAACCAGGAGGATGATTTCAGAAAGAAGAGACTTACATGAACTGATGCTAAATGAAATTAGCAGAACCAGGAGATCATTATATATAGCAACAACAAGATAATACAATGATCATTTCTGATAGATGTAGCTCTCTTCAACAATGAGATGATTCAAACCAATTCTAATGGTTTAGTGATGAAAAGAGCCATCTACACTCAAAGAGAGAACTGTGGAAACTAAATGTAGACCACAACATAGCATTTTCAGTCTTTTTGTTGTTGTTTGCTTGCATTTTATCTTGTTTCTATTTTTTCTGACTTAATGTGATTTTCCTGTGCAGCAAGATAATTGTATAAATATGTATGCATATATTGAATTTAACATATATTTGTATCCATAGGGGATGGGGAAGAGAGGGAAAGTGGACTACAAGGTCTTTGAAGAGCTAATGTTGAAGAATTGTTCATGCATATGTTTTGAAAAATAAAAAGCTTTAATAAAGGGAAAAAAAGGAATAAAGCTGGAGTTGAGAGGAGAGAGTATTTCAGGCACTGGGGACAGCTTGTCCAAAGGCACAAATGGGAAATGTACAGGAAATAGCAAGTGAAACAGTCTGGTTGAAATGTAAGATAATGTGCAATAATTCTGGAAATGAGAACTAAACTCCAACTATGGAAAAGAGTTTGACCTAAATAGAATGATAGATTCAGAGCATAAGGGGACCTGAGTTTATCTAGTTCTCCTCTCCCTTTATTTTACAGATGAGGAAACTAAGACCCAAAAATATTAAATAACTAACAATTAAAATATAAAATCCTTAAGAGTAGGGATTGTTTCATTCTTTGTGTTTGTATCTCACACACTTAATACAAGGATCTAGTAGATGCTTTATAAATGCTTGTTGATTGCTTGCCAAATGTTCTGTTAGTATCATGCAGAACAGCTAAGTTTCAAATCCAGATCCTTTGACTACAAACTACTGACATTATGATGCTCCATTGACTCCTATAATATTCCTGTATGGAATAAAAATAAACCAGCATATATATATGAGGACTACTAAAGTCAGACAGTCAACAAGCACTTATTAAGTATCATTATGTGTAGGCACTGTGATGTGGCCACTCTTAAAGAGCACCTTTGGCACTTTTGCATCATTATAAGTGAGGAGGAGAGGGAGGATCTTAATATCTTCTTCTATCTGCCCTCTAGTAAGTTATATGGCTCCCTAAGAAACTGGCCTAGTCTTTGACTTTTCCATTTGTTCTTTTCTGTTCCAGATACAGGGAATGGAATCTCTTTTTAAGTATTAGAGCCATGAGAATAACTCCAGGAGTCTAGATCAACTGTTTCCACCAACACCAGTAAGACTCTAAAGGAAATTTTAGGTTTGAACTTGGTAAGACTAATGGGTATAGAAACAGAATTAAACTATGAGCTGAATCTCCAGTTCTAATCTCAATTAAGTAAGGGGAATATGGTGGGGAATACAAGCCCAAGGAAATGTTTCTCTATTTGTTCTTTCTTTATCTTTGAAATAAATATAACTTTGTAAAAGTTTGCCTAATTTTAACTGAGTAAATGAAACTGGGGTGTTAGTCAATGGTATCTTTGAGTAGAAAATCCCAAATGGGATCATGAAGAATCAAACATGACTGAATTAAGAATGATCTTGACTAAACCACTTCACTTCTATGAGAACCAAACTGAGACTTTATGAACCTCATCTGCAAAATAGAATAATAATGCATATGCTCCCTTTTCCAAAGAGTTCTTGTGCTTTGCAAAATTTAAAGCATTACAGAAATATGAGTTATCATTATTCAGATCCTCTGGATTGTACTAATTATACTAATATAAAAAGGATTATTTGATAGCAACCCTATGCTCTAACCTTACTTTTCTAGAACCAATACAGCAACATCTAACTTTCAGGGTTTTAGAGTATGAAAGATTTGGAAGTGACTCTTCTGTAATGATATCAACTTGATCACCCTCAGATATATTTTCCCACTGTTGGGGGCCAATAACTAGCACCTCAATTCTAAAATGTTCCAGATTCTAGAATACTGAGAGCAAATACCCTCCATCTGAAATTCACAAAGTCAGAGGTTTTGATCTCCTTCATATAAACATGGAAGATCCTTTCTCAGGGTAACAGGATCTCAGAAAGGGAGAAAATCCCAAGACTCATTCCCTTACAGCTATGTTTCTCACTGGATGCTATGAGTGAAAGAGTAACAGTTTCCCCAAAACAAAAGTGAAAGAAAAATGATCAAAAGGCTTAGGATTAAAAATGACAGATCTTTGCAAATGCCTTTGCACCCAATCAAAAAGTTTCTTTACCAGAACCAATTGTCTAGATATGTTTCAGAGGCTCTTCAGGATATAATTTGTATGTGTGTGTGTGTGTATGTATATGCATATACATATATACATATATATATGTGTGTATATATATATATATATATATATATTATCACAACTCTCCCAGAAACAGGCTCCTTAACTCTTCCTTGTGGGAAGATGCCATGCCAATAGATCTGTGCATACACAAAGATCCCCTTATATTATTAATATAAAAAATCAGAAGCATGAGATAAACCATTTCTCAAACCAAAGATTATTAATTTGGGCATTCAGTGGATTTGTAGTCACACTATTCCCCAAACCATACAGCAGCCACATCTCCCTCCCCTCATTTATCCAGGCTGCCATGAGCTTTTACTCCAAGAAAACTTTGAAAATGGGAATAGGACACACTCCAAAAAGAGCAATGAAAAGCGATGAACATTTTTTCTGATTTTCTCCAGAGAGCCAGATTCTTACTTTTTAAGTAATCTTCAGCCAACTAATTTTGAGAAGTTTTCTTTTTACTCTTATTTACCTTTATATAATGGACAGTGCTTTGTATTTCCATCAGCCTGATTCAAGAATTTCTTCAATTTAATAAACAACTAACAATGAACTGCTCTTTATTAGTTTATAATATCAGAATGTTTAGGTAACTTCTTATTCTCTATCATCACCTTAGTTCTATAAGATATATGAAAATGTACCTACCTCTAATTATTTTTTTGCATATGTGGATAACTATGAATATAGAACACTGCATATAATGTTAAATTTTATTAATGCATTAGATAGATTTATTAAGATGCTTTCCCCACCCCACTTTTTTATTCTTTATTATAAGTGATTACTCTGTAGGAAGGAAAAGGGAATATATAGGGAAATGAAGGTGATATTAAGAAGAAATGATAGATAATATTTTTTCAATGTCGCCTTTGCTATATAACATACTATTGACAACCCCTTTTTAAAAGGTTGGCAAATTTGGGATACTTTGTTTAAAGAAAAATAATATCTCCAATTTCTATGTGGAAAAAATGTTGGCATATCTAATGACTTAGAGATTTTAGAGGTTTTAGAAGGTTTTTTTTGAATAGTATTTGTCAAATAAATACTTAATAGTGAAATATTTACATTTCTCCAATAATTGAGTCTAGAATTATGCAAATAATTTTCTGATCCATTACACATCTTTTTTTTTTAATGTCTTATTTCAGATGTATATTTTATTCCTGTGGCTTGTTTCCTTTTTTACAATAGTATTTAATTTTTCCAATTACATGTAAAGATAATTTTCAATATTCAATTTTGTAAGATTTTGAGTTTCAATTTTTTTCTCTCTTCCTCCTCTATCATCTCCCTTTCTTAGAACAGCAAGCAATCTGATATAGGTTATACATGTACAATAATTTTAAGGATATTTCTTTATTAGTCATGTTCTAAAAGAAAAATCAGAACAAAAGGGAAAATCCACGAGAAACAAAAAGCGAACAAAAAAAGGGAAAATTATATGCTTCAATTTACATTCAATCTCCATAGTTATCTCTCTGGATATGGATGGCATTTCCTATTACAAGTCTATTGGATTGCCTTGGATCACTGTATTGTTGAGAAGAACTAAGTCTATCATAGTTGTTCATTACGTAATATGTACAATGTTTTGGTTCTGCTCGCTTAACTCAACATCAGTTCATATAAGTCTTTTCAGGCTTTTCTGAAATCAATCTGCTCCTCATTTCTTATAGAATAATAATATTATGTTGCATTCATATATCATAATTTATTCAGCCATTCCCCAGTTGATAGATATCCACTCAATTTCCAATTCTTTGCCACTACAAAAAGAACTGCTACAAACATTTTTACACATATGGGTCCTACCCCCTCTTTTATGATCTCTTTAGTATACAGATCCAATAATGTCACTGCTGAATCAAAGGGTATTGACAGTTTAATTGTCCTTTGGGCATAATTTCAAATTACTCTGCAGAATGAATGTTTGGATCTTCACCAACAATGCTAATTAGTATCCCAATTTTCCTACATCCCCTCCACATTTATCATTATCTTTTCCTATCATTTTAATCAACCTGAGAGGTATAAAGTGGTACCTCAGAGTTGTCTTAATTTGCATTTCTCTAATCAGTAATGATTTAGATCATTTTTTCATATAACTAGAAATGGCTTTACTTTCTTCATCTCAAAATTGTCTATTCATATCGGTTGGCCATTTATCAATTGGGGGATGACTTGTATTCTTACAAATTTGAGTCAATTATATATTTTAGAAATGAGGTCTTCATCAGAAACATTAGATGTAAAAAAAAATTCCCACTTCTCTATTTCTCTTCTAGGCTGCATTGGTTTTGTTTGTGCAAAAAGTTTTTAAGTTAATACAATCAAAATTATCCATTTTGCATTGAATAAATCTTTATTTCTTATTTGATCATAAATTCCTTCCTTCTCCAAAGATTTGACAGGAAACAATCCCTTGCTCTCCTAATTTGTTTATAGTACCATCTTTTATGTCTAAAACATGAATGCATTTCGATTTCATATATAGGGTATGAGATGTTTGTTTATGACTAGTTTCTGCCATACTGTTTTCCAGTTTGTTCCAGCAATTTTTGTCTAATGAATTCTTATCCCAGAAGCTGAAGTCTTTGTGTTTATCAAATAATAGGTTATTATAGTCTTTGATTATTGATTGTTTCACAGGTACCTAATCTATTCTATTGATCCACCATTCTATTTCTTAGCCAGTACTAAAGTTTTGATGTCTGCTGCTTTATAATATAGTTTTAGGTCTGGTACTGCTAGGCTGGGATTTGCTTCATGAATTTAGGTATTCATCCAAGTTTGGTTTTGGTAATATAAGGCAAGATAATCTTTTGCTATGAAAAGGAATCTATGTTTTCATTAATTTGGAAATTCCCTAAACTGATCAATCAACAAGAATTTATTAAACCACTATTAAGTGCTAGGCCATGAAGCTAACACTTTCTAAATGCATTAGCATATTTTTGTAACCCAAGTAACTGTCCTACATTGAAGCCTTATTATGACAAGGAAGTAACCCAAGGTTTTTTTCAGGTCATCTCATTAGAGCTTAGAAGGCTGACTCATATTTAAGTAGCAACAAATTATGTGTGTTGTTCAAGGATCATCCTAGCTAAATACAATAACCACCATGAAAATCATTGTGGCTTATTCTAGAACACTGGAGAAGATGAGGAGATAGTGAAGTTCTACACAGACCTTTCTAAAATCTTCCTAATTTAATTAACATACAGTATAATTTAATTCTCAGTGATTTCAAAGCAAAGTGGGCACTGGAGAAAACAGGGGAAAATGTATTGAGAAATATTACTTGGAACTAATAAATAAAGTTGATTATATTTTAACAGACAAAAATTGCTACCACTGCATAGGGCGTTTACAAAATCAGCTATTTTGGGGGCAGTCAGACAATATATTTGTAAGAGAAAAAAAATCAAAATTGACACCAAACTAGAATAAAGAAGATGATAATTAATGACATTTTTTTAGCACTTTGAGGTTTACAAAGCATTTTACAGGCATGAGTTCCCTTGATTTTTACAATAAGTAACTATAAGAAATGTATATTAAAAGCATTGTTTTTCCTTATGTTACAAGGAACTCATTCCATGTTTCATCTCCTGCCTTGTCTGGTTTCATCTCCCTGGAATAAATAGCCCCTCTCAAGATAAGCTCATCCCTTTTTAAAATCTACCATGTTGCTAACTCAAGATTTGGTTGATTCCACCTCTCAGTGCCTTCCTTTATAGAGGGCAGAAATTGGGCTCTCAGATTACTGTATTTTACACCTGTTGTCCCATTTAGTTTCAACTCCACAAAACAAGGTGCCTCTGTGCTGGTACCTCCTGGTCCAGTCCCCTCCCCCCACTTTCCTGCCTCCTTTTGCATGGTGTCTTCCCCTTTGGATTGTAAGTTCACTGAGGGTAAGGAATGTATTTCTTTTTTTATTGCATTCCTAACATTTAGCACAGTGCCTGACACTTCATGGGCATTTAATAAATTATTTATTTATTTAGTGCATCACTTTGTTTGGCTAGTCAAAATTCCCTAAATAGAGAGACTAGATATCCTACTTCCAGGGTGGTCACGATGACATTCAATAAAAGTACCTTGGAAAGATTGTGTAATATGTGTAGATATTTTATAATTGTTTCCTATCTGCCAATCATGTAGTCGAGAGTATTTTCTACATTATAGAACTAAGAGCATCTTTTAAAATAGTCAGTTTCACTCTAGTCTTTTTGTCCATTTTCTCTTCGTAGCTTTGTTGGACAATTTTTTGTAGTCCTTTGCTCATGGAGTTCATTAAAAAGCAATACTACAAGGGCAGGGGGAAACCCTGGGGTGTTTTCCCCATTAAGATTATGTGCTCCCAAGAAACAAGCCTAAATCCGTGGCTTCTGAGATTGTGTTTTTCTGTTCTAGATAAAGAGATTAAAGCCTCCTGTAGGTATTCCAGAGACTGAACTTTGTAGCCAGTTCAGAGGAGCAAAGAGTGACCTTTGGGACCCAGCTAAGGACTTTTCAATCAGTGATACCACCTGTGAACCTGAACTAAGTGGGATCTATGTAAGTAGATGAGCAAAATGTGGGACTCTGTCCCATCCCAGCCCCATGTGATGTTGTATAGACGAAGTATGTCCCTGAAAGTTTGAGGAAAATGTTTGTATCTTGTTCATGCAATATTTTCAAAGTAAATATGTGTCTTTGTAAAAGTAAACTGACATTATTTGGTTCAATGGAACTAAAAAGAAGAAAAAGAAGGAAAAAGACACAGAAATAAAGATCCCTCCCAAGTATTCTCTTTAAAACAGAAACACCTCTCTTTAATCCCAATAATCTTCTACTCCTGGTACACTTCTGCCAATCATGGGAAGCCTGACTTTCTGGTAATATAAAAACTATAAACAAAAAATCAATAAAAACCTATTTAAGATAAGAGTTTTAAGCCTAAAATAAAAACTAACATAATAAATTTAGTTCAGCTAAAATATAAAATGCACCATTACATACCTGTCTGGAATACGAGCTATTTCCCTCCTACACCTTCTGCCTCCAGGTTAATAAATGCACGAAGCAGGTTTGCCCAGGGGTGCTGAGTAATGAAGCCATGACTGGCTTTAATGAAAAGTAAAGATAAAAATAAATAAGTTAAACTCCTCAAGTAGACATTTTTCTCACTGTCTGGAAAGAATTGCTGTCATATTCACTTTATATTTATTTTGTATGTATGCTTATCTCTATACATTCTTCTCCTTCTACATCCATTCTCCTGCCTCCATGGAGAATGTAAACTCTCTGAGGTCAAGGACTGTTTTATTTTTGCATAGTGTCACTCCTGGAACATAATTGACACTCAATACTCATTAAATGAAGGTTGACTGAATAAATAATTGCATTAATGAATGAACAATGCTACTCATACAGGCTGCCTCACAGAATGGCATTGAGGAAAGAGCTTTGAAAAACTGAAGGCCCTGTGAGAATATAAATCTAAGTCAGAGTTCCATCATATAATATTGATTAACTAGATCTCAATCAACAGTAGCATGAAAGAAATGTACAAAAGGAGGAAAGAATTGGAGGGATGTAGGGGATACAGAGGCTGGCACTGGAACATCTTGTTCTAGGGAGTTGGAACCAAGTAAAGTAGCAAAGTGCAAAGTGCAAAGCTGAAAGTTCAGTTTCTGCCCTCCATAAAGGAAGGCATTGGGAGGAGTTTGCTATACCTCCCTCTAGCCCTCCTTCTTCATGTTTTTATTATTTTGTTGTTGTCATTTTTTTTGTTCATTTATCTTACAGTCCTTCAATCAGAGGGGAGAGGAGTGTGAAAAGTAGCATCAATCAAGAGTTGAGTTAGCAACATGGAGGGAGAGTATAGAAGTATAGAAGTGATGACCTTTTTCTGGGTGTGACATCTTGTTCCATAGAGTCAAAACAGGCAGAGATGTTACATAGTACAGAGAAGTAAGAAATAGTTACTGAGAGAGAGACTCCTTGACTCAGTCTTATACTGAAAAAAATTAGTAGGACATAATTCTCTATTCCACAGCCTGCTTCCCCATTATTTGCAGGTTCTAGATATATCTCTAGAGACAGTCTCACTGACTCCTTTGCTTTTTTCCCATTAAATATTATCTGCTTCCTTTCAGATTTCATCATGTTAACAAGTTACTTACATTTTGTGGAAGCACAGACACAATTTAGTTCAAATAAATTTCATGAAAGTATGAGTTGCAACTATTCCCAACCCTGTGGCTCAAGCAAGTCATTTCTAAGAACAGAATGTTTTCAAACTAGCCCACCCTCATTCCATGGCTTAGACCTAGCCCCAAGATTAATAAAGAGAAGCTGAAATGTGGAATAACAATTTTCAAATAACCCTAAGAACAACAGGTCTTAGGCTCAGGAAAATGGAGCTACTTGACACTGGAATTCTACTCTCCTGGGAAATGAGTCTATGTAGAAGCCAATCTTGTATCTGGGGGTAGTGGTTTGGGCATCTGGAATTGAGCCATCAGGATATACTGATTGCCCTGATGGACAGGAAAGGAAGAAGGCCCCATCAACCTGCTCTGAGTCTCTCAAATATAAGAGGATTTCTACCTACCCCAAAGCTGGCTAGATGGTCACTTTACACCCAGTGCCCTAGTCATGAGAGCCATCGTCTCTCTTTCTATCCCATGCTAAGTAGTAAAATGACTAGACATCTTGGCAATACACAAAGTAGCCACAGAAAATTATTGGAGCCCTAAAAAATCAATTCTTTTCAACTATCTATTGCCTCCTAGGGAATGGTGCCACTCCATGGTAAACAAGTAGAAAAGAGTAATGGAGAGTTAGCTAAATATCTACATAGTGTCTTCCATCCATTTTCATCCTTAAATGGTCTCAAGCTGGCTTTGTTTAGTTGAGTCTTTTGCCAAGCCTTTTCCTTTCACTGCTTCTTGCTTTAGGTCATCTATAAATTTGATATGGATGTCATCCATGCCGTTATCCAAATAACTGATAAAAATGATAAATAGCCAGGGCCAAGAAATAATTCCTGGGGTATTCCACTATAGATCTTCCTCCAAGTTGATTAAGGACCATCTGTAGGGAAGTCATCAGACAAGATATTAAACCAACTCTAAAGATGTGCCAATGCCTTCATTCCTTAATAATGAAATCACTTTTTCCTGATGAAATGAAAGGATGCAAACTTATTTGATGAACAAAAATTAGACACGCTTTTTTGCAAGGTTTTAAATAGATAAACCCTAGAGATAAACTACTTGTTTCTTTTTTGTTTCTAAGGGAGTAAACTTCCACAGGAAGGAAAAGAAGAAATTTCTCTCTTTCTCTCTTTTCTACTTGACCATGGTATCTAGTGTAGAATGGAATATACTTCATCTAAGAAATTCAGGAGTTCATCAGTTTAAAAGAATTTGAAGTATAGGATGGAGACAAGATGGCGGAGAATAGACGTGGCTTTATTTGAGCTCCTTCTGGTGAACCTCAGGTCAACACCAGATCAAGCCTCTGAACTGGTTTTGGAGTGACAGAACCCACAAATATTTGGAGCATAACAAATTTTCAGCAGAAGATACTTTGGAAGAACTTCAGAAAAGGTCTATTTTAATCAGGCAAATAGGATAGGGCCAAGCTCAGACACAGTGTGCTTAGGGAGCCAGGGCATTATAATGTCTGCTCACCAGGGAATCTACTGGGAGGCTTTTAGGCTACTCTGTTCTGTTACAAGCCAGTGGATCAGCAGATTAGCCATGAGACATCCAAAGCAAATACCAAAAGCAAATTGTAAGCCTCAGACCCCAGCAAAATGCTATACCTACCCAGCACCAGCAGTCAGTTAGCAGCACTAGCCTCAGGGCAACCTAAAGCAGCTGTCATCTATAGTAGCTTGGGACAAACTTCCTTTTGCTCCCCCCAAAATGAGCAAAAAAGCAAAAAAAATTCTGACCATACATAACTTTTATGGAGAAAGAGCAGAACAGACCTTAAACCCTGAGGATCCTTCAGATGAATCCCCACAGGGTGATGTGAGTTGGTCCCTCTCTCTTGGAAGAATTCAAAAATGATATTTAAAAAGTTAGAAGAAAAATGGAGACAGGAAATGAGAACTTTGCAAAAGAATTTGGAAAAGGAAAAACAGAAATTATCTGAAGAAAACTCCTTAAAAAATAAATTTGATGAAATGAAATAAGCATATAACTCCTTACAAAATAGATATGAAAAAGAAATCAATTTGTTGAAAAACAGATTTTGTGAAATGGGAAAAAGTGCAATGAACAAAACACCTCATTTAAAAGTTCAATTGGCTAAATGCAAAAGGGAGATAAAAAAAACTACCTGAAGGAAATAATTCACTAAAATTTAGAACTGAACAAATGGAAGTGAATGACTTAATGAGACTTCAAGACTTCAAACACCAAAAAATTTTAAAAATAGAAGAAAATGTAAAATACTTCATTGGAGAATTTGAAGTACAACTGAAAGATCAGAAACACTCTTAATAGAAATCTAGTCACTCAAGGAAGAAAGCAGAGAATGATAATCAATTGCTACCTGGAATTTAGACACTCTTTATTGTAATTCTTCCCAGCAGAGACTTGAGTACCAGAAAATATTTCAATGCAAACTTGGGAAAGTATAGAAACATTTATTCAGTCATTGAATTGTTTTTTTTCCAATCATGTTTGGCTCTTCCTGTTCCCATTTGGATTTTCTAAGCAGAGATACAAAAGTGATTTGCCATTTCTTTCTTCATGTCATTTTACAGATAAGGAAATTGAGGCAAACAGTTAAGGGACTTGCCCAAGATCACACAGCTAGTGTCTTAAACACTATTTGAACTCAGGTCCTCCTGACTCCAAGTCCAGCACTCTATCTGCACCACCTAGCATCCACTATAGTAATAATTGCAGGAATATAAGACCTGATCTTTATAAGACTAGAAACTTTCTTATTCTGTTATTGTTTTCTTTTTTGCATCATTGATCACTTTGGCAGTCTAACAAAATCCATGGACCCTTTCTCAAAATAAGGTTTTTAAATACTTAAAATACATAGAATTGCAAGAGAAGTCAATTATACTGAAAAACGGGGTTTTGATTTTGGACTCAGAAGAGCAGGTTTAGCAAATAACTGTAAGAAAAACATTTTAATATGTTCACAGACCCTAGGTCAAAAACCCTGCCCTATAGTTATCCAGTTTTCTATGGTAAAATTCCACTCATTATTTTAGAAGTGATTGTAGGCAGATTCTACTAAACTGGAAAGGGTTAGAATGAATTCTCATCAAAGACAAATTGTAAGTCTATAATCTGAGGAGCAGAAAGAATAATCAGCAAAGGGATAACATTTTTTTTGGTCATGACAAATCTTAAAGACTGTGTCCAGAGGCAAATGGTTTTATGATAAGTTGTGAAGGGATATTCCATTTTATTTGCACTCAAATCAAGAAACAAGGTGCCAGGCTTTGGATTAGGTGTTGAGGAGATAAAGGCAAAAAGTTGAAAGCATGCTCAGCATAGCCTAGCTGACTAAGGCAGTATGATTTTGTTTGTTTGAGATAGGGGGTAGGATTGGTTGTTGGGGTTTGGGCTTTTTGTTGTTGTTTTTCTAAACCAGAAATTTTCTCAGTGTAGGGAATTCTAAGCCATACTTTCTCCTAACAATTCAGTAATTTTTAGTCTTAGAGAGACCAGAGAAGTGTGGTCACTAAGAGATTAAGTTACTTGCCCAGTCCCACAGTCAGTGTGCAGTCAAGGCTTCTTGATGCCTCTGATGATTCTCTATTTACCATGTCATACTGCCTTTCAAATTATTCCTTAGAACTGGAAAAATAAGGGAAAAAATTATCCATTTTTTGCTAATTGTCAAATTCGCTCTGACTGATAAGTAGATTAGATGCAGCAATTGCTAGTGCCTACAGGTTCCCTCCATATACATCCATACATCTTGAGTGCTGAACAAACAAGATTCTAGCTCTGTCTCTTTATTTTCAGCTGAAGATTTGTCCAGCAACCAGAGCTGAGAATATTCCATGATGTCTAGTCACTGAATGTTAGGTGGCACATTGAGAAAATCTGCTTACTTGAGATTTTAATTATAAGATATAATTATAAGATTTAGAAGATTTCAGAGACTCATGTAAACCATTATCGAGGCTCAATTAATTTATCCCAACCGGACTTGGGAGAGAAAAGGCCCCCAGGAAAAGCTGGAGTTTTTCTTACTTTGCCCTTATCCTTCTTCACCTCTAGCCAAACCAGATGTAGAAATAAGAGATTAAAAAACAAAACAAAAAAAAAAAACACAAAACAAGTATTTCATGCAGCTCTTTTTTCAAAGGCTCCAATTTCAAATAAAGTGCATTAGCCCCACTTAGTGGAGGAAGAGATGGCTGGATTAGGAAGTGAAAGAACATAGACCCAATCAGCCTGTCCATCATCTTAGCTGCTTAATTCCAATGTCTGGCTGGGTACCTACAAGACTTTTTAATGAGCACCCCGTGGGAGCCAAAGTAGGACCAAGAATTTCAGAGAATATCCCTATAGGCTACAATTACTCAAAATGATAGAATCACACAGAATCTTAGAGCTGGAAAGAATCTTGGTGATCAACTAATACAATCTTAATAAATGGTTCATGTGGCTCCTTGAAACCTTGCGCTTCATTGCAGCAGGAGGTTCCATAAAATCCCATTTTAATAGCTTTAGCAGCCAAGAAAGCAATCAAGATATAGAATATATGAGAGAGAAAAAGGAGGAAGAGGAGGAGGAGGGGGAAGAAGAAAAAGAGGAGAGAAGGAACTCAAATGACGCAATTGGAGTCCAAGAACAAACATATTCATGAATTAGTAAGGCTTTATGGGACGTTTAGATTTTTTGATAAATCAACCTTAATAAATGCAAAACTTCTAGTTAGCAGTAACAATACAGAGAGGGATTAATTCAGCATGGAGTAACAGAAAGAATGCTGAATTTGATGTCAGAGGAGCTGGGTAAGGATCTCAGTTCTACTACTTTTTGCCTAGGCAAGTAACTTAATCATGTATCAGTCAATTACCATTTATTAAGCACTTACTTGTGTCTCAGGCCTTGTTCTAAGTTCCTGATACAAAGAAAAGTGGGAAGTAGAAGTCCTTGCACTCAAGTTGTTCACATCCTACTGGAGAAAAGGATCTTTTGTTAATCATTTTCAATTTCTCCTACATATACTTATTTTTATATTGTTTGTATATTATCTTCTCCATCAAACTGTGAGCATCTTTAAGGGAGGGACTGCCTTTTGCCTTTCTTTTTATTCCCAGTTCTTAGCACAACTTCTCATATACAGTAAGTCCTTAATAAATGTTAATTAATTGACTTACTGACTAATCCATGAAGGATTAGGTATAGGTGATTTTTAAGGTTCCCCTCAATGTCTAAATATATGATTATATTATCTATGATCCAATGTTCATTGCTGTGTGTTTGCCTAAAACATATTAATTCCTTACATGTCCTTTTCATGGAAGTCCTTGGCACTGTAGAGGATCTCATAATAAAAGCTACTCAAGCAAAACATAAGTCCGCCCTCTATTAGGTTATGCCCCAAAAACAAATCAAAAAAAGAAAAACCAAAAAAGCAAACAAAAACTATATAGGGACATCAGGAAAATAAGAGGATAAACTTTTTTGTACATCTTATTTTCTAGGAAATGGGAAGGCTTAAGAAAAATAACAATAACTTCAACTTCTTGGTCTCCTGGAATAGGGTAATGGAGTAAAAGAGTTGAAAAGGTGATACAGTGAAGTTCAGTGGATAGAACATTAAACTAGAAATCAAAAATCATGGATCCTTGTTGTGGTAGATTAAGCACTTACTTGTGTCTCAGGCATTGTTCTAAGTTCCTGATACAAAGAAAAGTGGGAAGTAGAAGTCCTTGCACTCAAGTTGTTCACATCCTACTGGAGAAAAGGATCTTTTGTTAATCATTTTCAATTTTTCCTACATATACTTATTTTTATATTGTTTGTATGTTATCTTCTCTACCAAACTGTGAGCATTTTTAATGGAGGGACTGTCAAGACTTTGGGGCATAGGAATTTGGTTAAATCAGTTCATCAATCTGATGCTATTTCCTCTCAAATGAAAGGGTGGGAATTGGGATCATTTGGAATAAAACAGTCATCACTTCCCCATTTTGCTAAATCATTAGTTCTCAAAAAAGTGTGCAAGGATTCATTCATATGCCACAAATTTTAGTTTATGTACCTCAAATTGCATGGAATTTACAGTTAAAGTACATGCATATTGTGAAATTAATTACCTATTCTTCATGGCACAGAATAATACTGTATGAGAGAGAGAGAGAGAGAGAGAGAGAGAGAGAGAGAGAGAGAGAGAGAGAGAGAGAGAGAGAGAAAGAGAGAGAGAGAGAGAGAGAGAGAGAGAGAGAGAGAGAGAGAGAGAGAGAGAGAGAGAGAGAGAGAAAGGAAGGAAGGAAGGAAGGAAGGAAGGAAGGAAGGAAGGAAGGAAGGAAGGAAGGAAGGAAGGAAGGAAGGAAGGAAGGAAGGAAGGAAGGAAGGAAGGAAGGAAGGAAGGAAGGAAGGAAGGAAGAAGGAAGGAAGGAAGGAAGGAAGGAAGGAAGGAAGGAAGGAAGGAAGGAAGGAAGGAAGGAAGGAAGGAAGGAAGGAAGGAAGGAAGGAAGGAGGGAAGATTAATTGACTGAACTTCTGATCTAGAGGAACAGTGTAGTAAGTATAGAACTTATACATCAGATGAACCCAGAAAGTACCACATTACCACATCTCAATGCCTGGAATAATATTGCCTCTAAAGACTAGATTGATGAATCCTCAGGATTCTGTAGCTACCGATTCCTGGCATAATTTTAGGGTTAGGGAGAGATGGGGAAGAAGGTGGATATCTCAGAATTTTCCAGCACTTACAGAGGACAAAATCCAAAGGAAGCCCCTTCCCATTCCTCTCCCCATCCTTTCTTCTATCTTGAATTATCCCATGTGTCACTAGATTTCCTAGGTAAGAGCATCACCAGCTAAATTACTTTCCAGAATTTTGGTGGATATAATTCTAAAGAGAACATAATCCATATCCAGAGACATCCCCCATCCATTTGCTTAGCTTTAATGGCGCTATGGTGGAGAAATAAAAAGAATGGAACTTTTAGGCTTTAATCACCTGTATGTTACTTTGAACCATTGATGAGGATTAGGAAGGGAGAAAGAATGGGTACCTCTGGATACATCTAAGCATGCTTAGCAATTTTAGGATAGTGAAATGCAGGGATAGAGAGCAAAGTTAAAGCAGCCAGAAAAAAAAAAAAGAATTATCCATGTTTTTATTTCCCATCTTTGCTTAACTGATAAACAATCTGTGGGAAAGGTACCACAAGGGAATGACTGTCATTTGCTTAAATGAGATAATACATATAAATTCCTTTCCAAATCTTAAAGAACTATATAAATCTCAATTATTATACTACAAAAAAGGGAAATCCGAACAGTAGATGTTCTTTTGACTAATGGTATCACCTTGTTTAATCCCCAAGACAATACTGTTAGAAAACAATACAAGATGCCTGTGTGTAGCTCCATAATTATTTCTATGGCTCTATTAATACAACATTTCTACAAATGACCATATGACTGTAACAATAAGCCTAAAAATTATTCATATTTAACTGACTTTTGAGTCCTCTATACACCACAAATGTTTGGAGCTTCAAAATTGCCAACATAAATGAACAGTCAACTCAATGACTCCTCCATTTTCAGATGAGAAATAATCTTTTTGGTTCATGGTGTCAAAAAATGACAAGATTTATTTAAAATTTATTTTTCTTAAGAATTTTAAAATAAAATTAAAATAATGAGGTTTCACGGCCTAGTTAAGAATAGTCGACTATTCTTTGGACAGTAAGAAATGAAAAAAGATGGCTTCTATTCTCTTTAAAAGAATATACTTTATTGGGACAACAATTCTCCCTTAGACTTTCAGGTGGGGAAGGAGAAATTTTTCTTCCCTTCCAGAGTCATTGTTGTTCATTCTTCATTTTCAAAGAGGACCAATGATAACAGCCTCCAATGGCAAGAACATGTATTTGCCTGTAAGAGTTTATGGCCGAATCTCAAGTCCCCATATGCCTATAATATTCCTGGGCACAGATTACCAAAAGGAATCCTGGGAGATGCTTATTTCCAGTCTTGGTAACTAATTTATGAGTTTGAGATTGTCTGGGTTCCCAGCAGTACTTCACTCAATGACACTGCTTCTCAAAGGAAAAAATAACCATTGCCAGGAAGATACGTTAATGAAAGGTCTGAGAAAGCCCAAGCCATGGCCATGTATGACAGAAGATGTAAAATTGTGGGTAACTCAAAAGGATATGATATGTCTGTTTAAAAGTGCTACAAAAGCAGAATTGGAAAATAAGTAAATGCCCATCAATTGGGGAAGAGCTGAATAAGTTATAGTATATGAAAGTAAGAAATATTATTGTGTGGATGAACAAACTTATTTTAGAAAAGCCTGGCATGATTTACATGAATTGATGCTGAATGAAACAAGTAGACACAAGAATACATTGTACACACATGTACCCACACTTTACACCACATACTAAGATAAGATCAAATTGGTTCCATGATTTAGGCATAAAGAACGAGATCATAAATAAAAATTGGAGGAACAGGGGATGGTTTACCTTTCAGACTTGTGGAGGAGGAAGGAATTTGTGACCAAAGGAGAACTAGAGATCATTATTGATCACAAAATAGAAAATTTTGATTATATCAAATTAAGAAGCTTTTGTACAAAAAAAACTAATGCAAACAAGATTAAAAGGGAAGTAACAAATTGGGAAAACATTTTT
This sequence comes from Sminthopsis crassicaudata, assembly GCF_048593235.1. NCBI lineage: Eukaryota > Metazoa > Chordata > Mammalia > Dasyuromorphia > Dasyuridae > Sminthopsis > Sminthopsis crassicaudata. The sequence continues at coordinate 196,959,886 of NC_133620.1, read as the reverse complement.
ACAGTTAAAGGTTCTGATAAAGGCCTCATCTCCAAAATATACAGAAAATTGGCTCTAATTTATAAGAAATCAAGCCATTCTCCAATTTACAAATGGTCAAAGGATATGAATAGACAATTTTCAGATGATGAAATTGAAACTATTTCCACTCATATGAAAGAGTGTTCCAAAGCTCTATTGATCAGAGAAATGCAAATTAAGACAACTAAGATACCGCTACACACCTGTCAGATTGGCTAAGATGACAGGAACAAATAACGATGAATGTTGGAGGGGCTGGGGGAAAACTGGGCACTGATGCATTGTTGGTGGAGTTGTGAAAGAATCCAGCCATTCTGGAGAGCAATTTGGTATTATGCCCAAAAAGTTACCAAACTGTGCATGCGCTTTGATCCAGCAGTGCTACTACTGGGCTTATATCCCAAGGAAATACTAAAGAAGGGAAAGGGACCTGTATGTGCCAAAATGTTTGTGGCAGCCCTTTTTGTTGTGGCTAGAAACTGGAAAATGAATGGATGCCCATCAGTTGGAGAACGGTTGGGTAAATTATGGTATATGAAGGTTATGGAATATTACTGCTCTGTAAGAAATAACCAGCAGGATGAATACAGAGAGGCTTAGAGAGACTTACATCAACTGATGCTAAGTGAAACGAGCAGAACTAGGGGATCATTACACACTTCAACAATGATATTGTATGAGGATGTATTCTGATGGAAGTGGGTATCTTCAACATAGAGAAGAGATAATCCAATTCTAATTGATCAATGATGGACAGAATCCTCTACACCCAGAGAAGGAACACTGGGAAATGAGTGTAAACTGTTAGCATTTTTTTGTTTTTCTCCCCAGGTTATTTTTTACCTTCTGAATCCAATTCTTCCTTTGCAACAACAACAAAATTCGGTTCTGCACATATATATTGTACCTAGGATATACTATAACATATTTAATATGTATGGGAATGCCTGCCATCTAGGGGAGAGGTGGAGGGAAGGAGGGGAAAAACTCGGAACAGAAGGGAGTACAAGGGATAATGTTGTAAAAAAAAAAAATTACATATACATATGTACTGTCAAAAAATGTTATAATTATAAAATTAATTTTAAAAAAGATCTTCCTAATTCTAAAAAAAAAGAATACATTGTACACAGTAATAGTAAGATTGAACTATGATCAACTATGAAAGACTTTTTTCTCAGTGGTTCAATGATCCACAGCATTCCCAATAACCTTTGGATAGAAAACTCCATCTGAATCCAGAGAGAGAACTATAGAGACAATGTAAATCAACATATGCTATGTTCACTTTTTTTTTCTTTTTCTTCTGTTTTTTTCTCTCATGTTTTTCTCTTTTGTTCTGTTTTTCTCTCTCAACATGATTCTTTAAAAATTGTGCATTTTTTAAAAAATTAATGTACAAATATAATCAAAGGGGAAAAACAAACCAATAAAAAGGAGGAAAAAAAGAACTACAAAGCTGTCTTTGATCCTCTGGAAGAGTATGACAGAAGAAATAAACAACTAGGTCGTTCAGTGAATGGAGCAATGGATAGAGAGCTGGATCTGAAGTCAAGAAGGCCTAAATTCAATATGGACTCAGATATAATCTTGCCATTCCTTTTTAAAACAGTTCCTAGACACCATGAAGTGGGTAAGTCACTTTGCCTCTGTTTGCTTCAGTTTTCTCAATGATAAATGGGGATATTAATAGCATCTCTCTTTTGGCATTACTGTTAGGATCAAATGAGGTAATATTTTAAAAAGCACTTAGCATAATACTTTGACATAGTTAACACTAAATGCTAGTTATTATTGTTTTATGTTTTAAGTATTTGTTAGTGCATGCTGCTGAGTGTTTTGTGCTTTAAGCATTTATTTTTCAGTGATGCAATTACATAGTTGTTTAATGCCTTTTATTTACTTTGTTATTGAGGAACTTTTCTAGAGGGAACCCTGTTAATCTCTTTAGGAGAAATCCTAGATATGAACCTTAGCTAAGTTTTGTTGTAGAGATTCTCCCTGGAACATGGATGTAGAAGCATAATGAAGCAGTGAGTGTGAGATAAAAATAATCATCTATATGGAGGAATCATTCTCCACCAGATTTAATCCCAAAATACTTGAGCCCAAAGCCAGAGCCTATTGTGGGAAAGTTGCCCCTCAGAGTATGGATAAACGTAAAGAAATGGTTTAATAGAAATCATCCAACACCAAATGATTAAAAAAGCAGAATGATTTGAATCTAAGGAAATATTTGTAATAATATTTCTTACATTGTATTCTTTGTACTCTGTGGTTCTACAAAACCCCCCAAGGGATTCTGGGAAAAAAAGTTGTAATAAAAGATTAGTACATAAGCAAATACTTCTATTTTTCTTGACCTTGTTAGTTGCACACAGTGTGTATGTGTTCAATCAATATAGAAAACTATTGGAAATGAAATTAATGATAGGGTCTAAAAGTTAGCTTCTTTAACACTTTAGGAAAAAGACAAGTTTTAGAAACAAAAATTCAAACATATTTAGTGTGTTATGTGACCAATTTTTTTAAAAAATTAAGCTACAAATAAAACTATTAATTGAAATTCTCCCCGAATTTTTGAGTAAAAGGATAAGACTGAATCAGCCTTCCAAATAAATTTAAGAAAAGGAGAAAATTAAAATGATAATGAAAAATCTTGCAAGGTAAGTTCCCAAGTACACTGTTTTAAAATTAAGTTGATATATTTATTTCCAAAGCATTTGGAAATAATTGAATTACTTTAATTTAAAATTTTGATAACAATCATGTCCTAAAATTGTTTGTGATATTGTCAGTTTAGTAAAGAGAGACTAAACTAAGCAAAATTTTTATTTTTTTAATGTCTATGTTGTCATACCATTAGGCTGATCATAGGAGGCATCTTCAAAACACATTTTAAAAGTTTTATTGCAAGGGGTTTGTCTAACTTTTTTTAAGTGAAAATCTCTACTGATGCCCAACGTTTGAAAACCACTAAGGATAAATCGAATAGAAAAACCAGCTTTGGCTCTCCAAAGGAAATCTGAACTGACTCTTACTCTTCTGAAACAAGACACTCCTGAAGCATCCTCCTGACATTTAGTGTAATCCCCTATCATTAAGTCAGCAGATCAGAAATTCTTGGTTTTTCCCCTACACAAAGCCCTGATGCAGGGGATCATAACACTACCTTTCATCCCGCAAATCTCAAAAGCACTTTACAGATAATCACATTAATCCTCATAATTTCCATGACAATGGGTCCAGATCCGTGTTTCTCAAGTAGGGGGTCAGGATCCCCAGGGGGTTGCAAGTGAGGCCTGAGGGGGTCGTGGGAAAGGGAACCACTGCTAGACTCCAAACTGGCTACCAACAACTGGTGATGGGGATCATAGCAAACTCCAGGCTTCGTGAATAGTTGTTCTTGTCCAAATCCTGCAACCTCTTCCTGCCCCCTCCCCATTCCTTTAACATCTGTTGTTACCCAAAGAAGATGATGAACTGTAATCTTGTGTGTGTGTGTGTGTGTGTGTGTGTGTGTGTGTGTGTGTTTTGTGGGGACAGTGAGACGCAGTCAATTGTGGACTTTAGAGGAAGAGTAATTAATATTGGTAAGCAGAAATTTAAGGAATGGAAAAGTTTGACAATCTGCTCTAGTCTAGATTACTGAAAGCAATGGGACTATTACCAGAGTGCAGGGATTTGGAGTTTTAAAAAAATACAGATTACAATTTATTATGATGCAGTGGAAGGAGTATATTTAAAATTTAAAAACCAACCAACCAACCAAACCTTATAACTACCAGCAAGTAATTTAACCTCCTGGGCCTGTTTCCCTCCTTGAATATATGTGACCTCTGAGATACTTTATACTTCTAGATCTCTGATCCAAAGAAAGAGTCACACATCAGTTTTCTCTTCTTTAAAATGGGAATAACAATAGCAACGACCTTACAGAGTTTTTCTAAGATTCAAATGAGAATACTTTTCAACCCTTAAATCTTATGTAATGTCAGCTTCCATAGCGATTGAAACAGACATTTTGTACAGTTCTATACTTATTCCAGAGATGTGACTGAGAATTCCTTCATTTACTTTTTAAGTCATAGAGAAGGGCTACCAGTATCTAATTCCATATAACTCTGGCTTGTTTTAAATCAAATATCCCCAAAGTATAAGATTTGCTGCTTTCAAACACATTTAGTGAGGCAGAATGGATGGCTGAATACACTAGGACTGGAAGTCAGAAAGACCAGGCCTTCAATCCTCCATCAGATATTTATTATCTCTATGACCTTGACCAAATAATTTTGTATCTTTTATTCTGTTTCCTCACTTGTAAAATGGGCACAATGATAGTAGTATTTTTCCCTCTTCTTTTTTATCCTCTTTTCTCTTCTCTTTCCTTTCCTTTCCATTTTCTTTTCCCTTTGGGTCCACAGCTTGTGGCTGTACAAATTCCCTTCACCAATAATTGGCAACTCTCCTGTGAATTACCATCTTAAAAAATTTTCTGGGGGCACTGAAATTAGCCACTTGATTATGTTCATACATCTACCGTGTGTCAGAAGCAGAATTCCTCCCCTCCATATATTCTTCTTGGTTTAGAAAAAAATTTCCTTTCACCCAAATATCTCAAAGATTTCAGTATCCTCAGGAAACGGTCCTCAAATTATATTTGCATTAATAATATAGAGTATTTATTCATAGTTTCACATTTTTCCTGATTTTTTTCCAAAATGTATAACTCTTTTTTTCTTTTTAAATAGTATTTTATTTTTCCAAATATATGTAAAGACAATTTTTAGCATCCATTTTTTTTAAAAAATTGAGTTCCGATTTCTCCTTTCTTCCCTTATTTCAGCCCTTCCCTAAGGCAATAAGCAATTTGATATAGTTATGTTCTTCTTTCTCAACATGGCTGATATGGAAATATGATTTACATAATGATAAAAGAGCCATGTTGAGAAAAAAGAAACAAACCAAAGGAAAAAAAAAACACAACAAAAAATTTAAAAATTAAAAATAGTGTGCTTTGATCTGTATTCAGACTCCATCAGTTCTTTCTTTAGCGGTGAATAGTAATTTTTTTCATCATGAGTCCTCTAGAATTGTTTTAGATCACTGTATTGCTCATTCATAATTGGCCATAGTACAGTGTTGCTATTATTGTGTACAATGCTTACCTGCTTCTTCTCAATTCATTTAGCATCAGTTCATGTAAGTCTTTACAGGTTTTTCTGAAAATACCCTGCTTGTCATTTCTTATTGTACAATAATATTCCATTATAATCATATATCACAACTTGTTCAATCATTCCCCAGCTTTTTTTTTAAGTCATCCCCTTAATTTCCAATTGTTTTCCACTACAAAAAGAGCTGCTCTAAATATTTTTGCATAAGTAGGTCCTTTTGCACTCTTAATTATCTTTTTCACATTCAAATCTGATAGTAGTATTGCTGGATCAAAGAATATGCACAGTTTAATTGCTTTCTGGATATAGTTCCAAATAATTATATTATAATAAGCAGAAGATTTATAATAAATAATAGTTAAATTGAGCTCCAAACCTGGGCCTTTAGCCATTGCATCATACTGAATCACTATTATTTTTCTTATTAAATTCAAAATAAAGTCAATGTTTCAGACATTGAAGACAAAAGACGATTTTCAAATGGTTCTAAAGAGCTTCATAAAAGAATCATTTAGCCTTCCAAGAAAAATTACAGGATCAGTTTGGAAGTTATTTCTTGCTCATACGGGAGTCAAGGTGAAAAAGAGCCTTAGTCAGTCAAGAAGCATTTATTGAGCACTTACTGTCAGGTCCTGTGCTAAACAGTGGGGATACAAAATAAGAAAATAACATGATCCCTGCCTTCAAGGAGCTCAAATTATAATGATAGAAATAATATGTGAATAACTACATACATACAAGATAGATGTGAAAGTAAATAAGAATAGATAGACACTAATGTTAGAAAGAAGGCAAAAGCAATGGGCAGTTGTGTTGGGACTGAAAAAGATCTCTTATAGAAGGTGAAGTCTGAAGTTTATTTTGAAGGAAGCCAAAGAAGCAAAAAATTAGAGATGAGGATAGCATTCCCTGCATGAGGAACAGCCAGTGAAAAGATTTCATGTTCAAGTAACAGCAACAAGGCTAGTGTTGTAAAATCATAGCGGAGGTGGACCGGGAAACAGAAGGGAAGAGACGAAGTAAAGTTAAGAAGACTATAAAAGTAGGAAGAAGTCACACTGAAAAAAACTTTAAATGCAAAGCAGAGAATTTATCTTGGAAGTAATAGGGAGCCATTGTTGTTTATTGAGTAGGGGATGTGCCTTAGAAAAATTCCTTTGGGAGCTAAGTAGAGTGACATTTAAGTCAGGAAAACATACCAAGAGACTATTATAATAGTCCAGGGGAGTGATGAGAGCCTGCACCAGTTTGACAGCTACATAAGTGGAGAGATTGGGAGGTATTGGAAATGTGAAGACAAAAAGAACAAGCCTTGACAACAAATTGGCTACAAGAGAAGAGTGAAAGTGAGGAATCAAGGATAACACTGAGGTTTTGAATACAGGTGATTAAAAGGATATCCAAAACACTAAGAGAAAAGTTGGTAAGATGGGAGAGTTTAGGGGGAGGATGCTTTGAATAGTTGAGTTTCAGATGCTTAAGGGACATCTAAGATACCTAAAAGATCATTGGTGATGCTGAATATGAAAATCTAGATAATCATCTGCATGGAGATGGTAACTGAACCCATCGATAATATTGGGGTCACCAAGCAAGATACCATAAAGAAATAAAAGAAGAAGCTCAGGAGAGGGTGTTCAGGGACACTATTCTATACTGTGAGTGAAAGAATATGCAACAAAGGAGACAGAAAAAGAAAAGTTTGTCGAATTGGAAGAGAATTAGGAGGGAGCAATATCACAAAAAAACTAGAAAAGAGAGTATCTCTGAGAAAAAGGTGATGAGTACTGTTAATGGTGCCAGAGATGTCAAGAAGTAAACGGTCTGAGAAAAAGCCTCTAGATTTGTCAATTAATAGATCAATAGTAACTTTGGAGAGGACAATTTCAGCTGAAATATGAAGTAAGACGTCAGTCTATAGATAATTTTAAAAAGAGGAGAAGTATCTAGTACAGATAGTTTTCACAAAAACTTTTATCAAGAAATAAAGGGGAGATATAGGTTGTAGGGGTGGGAATAAATAGAGGATAAATAAATAGATTAAAAGGAATTCAAATAAGAATATTATTATTATAAAGTTATATCTGCACCCCCCAAAATTTTCCTAAAAGGGAAAACTCATTTATCATTGTTTAGGGTATCATTTATTCATTTCTAATTGAATTTGGCATTTGCCAAATGGTTGAACTATATAGAGATAGATATATAGATATATATGTATAGGTATAGACATCCTCTCCAATGGAGTATGTAAAAATGCTTTGTACAACTTAAAACTTGGTACTAATTTGAGATCTTTTTTTATTTATTTAAAAAAAAAACTCATCAGGGAAAATGGACTAGGTGGATCCAACTCCAATAAGATGAAACTCTATTCTGGGAAGCATTTAGAAATAAAATTCACTAGGTCAGATAAACAGCATGAAAAAAGGAAAATTTGTAGAATAAAGGAAGTTCCAAAGCCTGTCTAATAGACTACTTGTTGACAAGACTGTGTTATGTAATACAATTCTAGTATGACAAAAGAATGTGCAAAGAGTAGCCTGGAAGTCAGGAATGCTTGAGTTGAAGTGTAGCCTCTGACATTCTGGCTCTATGACCCTGGACAAATTACTTAACCTTTCAGTCTCCTAGGCAGCTCCCTAAGACTATAAATTGTAGAAAAGGTGTCAACCCACATTGGAAAAGATGTCAACCTCATCAGGAGGTTCCCATAGGAAACTTAAGTCCAGACCTTATTCCTGCCCTGTGTTTTTAACAGTTTGGCCTGCTTTCAATCTGAAAAGTTGAAAACAACTTTATCCTAAAGCAAAAATAAATAGGCCAGAGATGAGCCTGGAAAATGTTTTATATGATAGCACATGTATAACCCATATCAAACTGTCTACCGTCTTCTGAAGAGGGGAAATTAGAGAGAGGGGGAGAAAAATTTGGAACTCAAAATTTTGTAAAAATGAATGCCAAAATTTTTCTTCATATGTAACTGGGGGAGGGATACTTTTTAAAATTAATTTTAAAAGAAAACAAAAAATAATACTAAATTATCCATCTAGAAGGCTTTAAAAATCATCCAGGATATGTATATGCATGTGTATATGAGTATATAGATATGAATGTGCAAATGTGTGTATGTATGTATGTATGTGTGTGTGTATACCTAAATATATCCCTATTTAACTGCTTAGGGGAGATGGGGGAGGGAGTAAAAGAAAAAAAAAGAATAAAGTAAAATGTGTTCAGCAGAAAACAAAAGAGTAACCTACAAGGAAGCAAAGAAAAACTGGATAGTTGTGAATACAGCATCTTCTATTATTAAATATGCTTTCTTGAAATGGAAATTGATTGTTACATATTTTAAATCCTTTTCCATGTTCTGTAGGATACATGACAATGGGTTTTTGTTTTGTTTTATTTTTCTTTTTCCATCTTTCTTTCTTTTTCTATTTTGTCTTTTTTCCTTGTTTTGCATTTAAGTTTTCTTTGTTTTGGTTTGTTCTGTTTTTTTTTTGTTGTTGTTGTTGTTTGTTTGTTTTTTTGGTTTTTTTTTTTTTTTTTTTTTTTTTTTTGCTGAGGCAACTGGGATTAAGTGACTTGTCCAGGGTCACATAGCTAGGAAGTTAAATGTCTGAGGTCACATTTGAACACAGATCCTCCTGACTTTTAGGGTTGGTGCTCTATCCATTGCACCACTAGCTGCCCCTGCATTTAAGTTTTAAATAAATAAATAAATAAATACATTTTTAAAAAAATCATCCGGGTGAAGGCTTTTCTTTTTATCTTTGTTTTGCTAGGCACTTCGTAAATTATTGTTGATTGATTGATCATCCAGTCCAATTCCTTCAGAAGAAAGTAAGTCCCCAACTAGGTTGTGAGTTGCCTTAAATCATAGAGTTAAGTAAAGACAGAAAGAGAGAAGAGGAGATGGAAGGAGAGGAGAGAAAAGAGTAAGGAGAAATAAAAAGAGAGAAAAGGGAGGGAAAAGAATAAAAAGGACCAACAGGTAATGCTGAGGGTAATAATGAAAATAAATTACAGGTCTAATGATTGTGTTGTCTCACTTATAAAAAGCCATCTCAATTAGATATACTCCCAGTACCAAATGCAGATATTGTATGCACCCTCAATCGCTTCCTTTCCTTCAAGAAAATTGTAACCCTGCTTCCCTCTGCTGGAATAAAGAGGGAAATCTTTTCTATTCCTTCAGATTGTGCTAACATAAAGGACATTTGGACCACTCCTGCTATCATTCTGGTAGTAAAATTTAAACCATGTGTTGTGAACTTCAAGTGCTAAACAATTCCACTTACAAATAAAGCCTGTACTGTTTATGCTAAATGGTTTATTTTTTTAAGTTCCTCACATTCTCAATCTATTATTACCTCTGGCTTTCTTGGGCAAGAAGAATAACATATAACTGATAGTTTCTGTCACACTAACTAGAAGGTGGATTAAAAACAATAGTAATCTGTCATAGGTGTAGGTTTCAAAGTTTTTAAGCATTTTACAAATAAATTTGGAGATACTGTTGAGGAATGGGGGAAAGGGGCAGAATGAAGTCATTAGAATTGTTCTTTAAGTTTATCAGTTTTGGCCATTGTGTAGAGGATTGGACATGAGATAGACTAAACATGTAAATGAATTAAGGAGTTTCAAATAGGAGATTATCATAATAGATCAGGTGAGTTGGAATGAATGACTGAATAACTACATGAGATATGTTGTGTTGAGTCATGTCCAAACTCTGCAACTCCGTTTTGGAATTGTCTTGGCAAAAATACATGAATGGTTTATCATTTCCTTCTCCAGATCATTTTATAGATTATGAAACTGAGGCAAACAGAGTAAAGTGACTTGTCCAGGGTTACAGCTATTGCCAAATTTGAATTCAGGTCTTCCTGACTTTATCCTCTGTGCCACTTAGCTGCCCTATGAAATGTCACGAAAGGAGAATCAATAAGATTTGAAAAGTGGTTAAATGCTGGGGTTGAGAGAGAAAGAAAATGCAAAATGACTCCTAGTTTGTGAACCTGGGTGACTAAAAAGATGATACTCTTAACAGAAATAAGCATATTTGGAGATAGTTTATTGGGGGAAATAGCTCCATTTGGGACATAGACTATGGGTTGCCCATGGGACATCCAAGTAGAGACATTCAGAATGCAGTTACAGAAATAGGACTGGAGTTCAACAGTTAGGTTACTGCTGGATATATAGATTTGAGTGCCACTGGTATAGAGATTTTGATTTCTACCATATGAGTTGAAAAGATCATGAAGAGTAGAGGGGAAAAGGACCAGAGTAAACCCTGGAGGGATACTTTAATAGACAAGGTTATGGATGGCGATCTTCCCAAGGAAATTGGAGACACATAAGAAAACTAATAGGGGACTGTGGAAAGGAAAAAAAAGGTAGAAACTAAGAAGGTAAAATTGAGATCATGAAAAAGCAGGAAAATATACAATTGAGTTCTATTGTACAGAAAATGCATCATATGGAGTTCAGATCATAAAACTATGGGGGAAATCCCAGAGTCATTTTCTAGCCCAGTTTGACATAAAGAGACAAACATAGAGGTATATAGACAATGGGGATGGGGTCTATCCAGAAATGTCCATTCAGAGTATTCAGGGTTACAATTTTCTTGAAGAAATTGAGGGTGCATACCATATCTGCATTTGGCACTAGAAGTATATATAAATGATATGGCTTTTTATAAGTAAAATAACACAATCATTAGAACTGTAATTTATTTTCATTATTCCCTCCCTTCTCCTTTTTCTTTCTCCTTGTCTCTCTCCTTTTCCCAGACAAAGATTTTTATACCAGGGAAAAAATGAAGAGGCAAATTCATTATACAGTGGACTGTGCAGGGTACAGAAATAGATGCCACTTGGCAGCTGTTATTCTCTACACAATCCCAGGTAGCAGATCTAGGAGACACTAAGGAAGGTGCTTGCTTAAGGATGTATTCCAGGATGAGGAGTAGCTGTGGACCCTAGGCTGTGCACTTAGAAGCAAATTCAGAAACAATCAACAGCTTGATTCCAGAAGTAGAGGAGGTCTCTGACCTAGTTTGAAACTTGCAATAGAATAACCAGGGCAGATCCACTCCAAAGGAGAACCTGTAATTCTGTCACTCAACCTGTAGAGCTTTCTAGTTGGTTCATAGTGGGTGAATATAACAGTCTACTGAAACTCCGTGGGACAAATTCAAACCTGGGGCATATTTCTCAGACCCAAACTTAGGTGAAGAAATTGTAGAATTCAGCCCAGAAAGGAGACAATCAGACATTTTGATCACAAATCAGAATGTGATCAGATCTAGATCACATTAATTTGGGAGCACTGAAAGGTTGAAGGACCTCAGCCTGAGGTGGTCCCTAATATCCTAGGAAAAAGAAATACTCAGTATTCCAAGAATACCACAGCAGGACTAACCCAGACAATCCTTCCAGAAACATGCAGAGATCTTCCTCAACAAAAAGTCTGAAGTTAGGAAATGGGCTAGTAGAATGAGCAAACAAAGCAAGACTTTCACCATTAAAAAACGTATTATGGTGGCAAAGATGCTCAAGATACTCAGAAAAGAATACTACAAAATATCTACAAAACAACTACAACGATAACTTGGACATGAATCAAACTAAAATTCCTAAAAGAAATGAAGCAAGAAATTTTTAAAATAATTTTTAAACTTTTTTTTTATAAATGAACCAATAACTTGGGGGAGAAGAATTGGAAAAGAAATGAGAACTATGGAAGAATTGAAAAGAGAATTAATAGCTTGGAAGAAGAGGTACAAAACCTCACCCAAACAAACTCTCTAGGAATAAGAATTGACTAAATAAAAGCTAAAGACTCCATGAGATAGAGGCAGCTGGATATCACAGTAGATTGAGCACCAGCCCTGAAGTCAGGAGGACCTGAGTTCAAATGGGTCTCAGACACTTAACACTTCCTAGCTGTGTCACCCCTGAGCAAGTCACTTAACCCCAATTGCCTCAAAAAAAAAAAAAAAAGACTCCGTGATATAGTCCAAAGCTTGAAAAGATGGAAGAAAATGAAATCTCATAGCAAAAACAACTGACCTGTAAAATAAGTCAAAGAGAAATCATCATTAGGGGTCATAAAGAAAATTTAATAAGATGGAGGGCTTAGGAGTGATTGCTATGAAATGATAATCTTAAAGAATAGAAAAAGAGAGGAGGAGTACATGGCATGATGAGAGGAAAAGAAGGATGAAGGAAATTATCTTACACAATTGGGGTATGCAAGTAGAAGTCTACCAACAAGGAGGAAGTATTGGGAACAGGAGTGACAATAACATTAAGAATATCACTCTTAATCAACCAAACCAATTCTCAGAGGAGTGAAAAAATATTCACACACATCATTGAGAAAAGAAATATATTTCATTCCATAAGGTAACAGTCAGCTAGCATTGATTATACACATTATATGCCAGAAACTGTGTACTAAGCATCAGGGACATAAAGAAAGGCCAAAGGGGGAAAAAAAAAGTCCCTGTCCTAAAGGAGTTAATATAGAGACAACAAACAATTATGTACAAACAATATTAGATAGATAAGGAGACAGAGAGAGGAGGGAGGAAGGGAAGGAGGAAGGAGAGAGGAGGGAGGAAGGGAAGAAGGAAGGGAGGGAGGGAGGGAGGGAGGGAGGAAGGGAGGAAGGAAGGAAGGAAGGAAGGAAGGAAGGAAGGAAGGAAGGAAGGAAGGAAGGAAGGAAGGAAGGAAGGAAGGAAGGAAGGAAGGAAGGAAGGAAGGAAGGAAGGAAGGAAGGAAGGAAGGAAGGAAGGAAGGAAGGAAGGAAGGAAGGAAGGAAGGAAGGAAGGAAGGAAGGAAGGAAAGGTAAAAAAAGATTTAAATATTTTTATCTTGTGATATACATGTGTTTTACATATAAAAATTTGGAATTCTATATATAAATATTTGGAGTACCAAGATTAAAGACAAATGGGAAACTTTTCTTGCAAGTGAGTCTTTAACTGAGACTTGAAGGAAACTGGAAGGTGAAGTTAAGGAGGGAGAGCATTTCAGGCATGGAAGACAATCAGTGAAAACTCACTGTTTCTTGAAAAGCCACTTAAATCCTGTCTCTAAGCCTTTCAGATTTGGGGGACTGCCAGCCAAAAAGCTCATTATAAAATGACTCGTGTGAGGATCAGTAAGGAAACCAGTGTCAGTGTACCGCACAATACAAAGGGGTAAGGAGAAGCATAGTCTAAGACTAGGAAGGCCAGGTTGTAGAGGACTTTAAAAGCCAAATAGATTTCACATTTGACCCCGGAGATAGTGAATAGCCATTGGAGTTGATTGAATAGGGTAATGATACAGTCAGACTTTAAGGAAGATCATTTTTAAGCTGAGAAGAGAGACTGGGATGTGGAAATAATCCAGGTAGGAGACCAACTATCAGACTCTTGCTGTACTCCAGGGGTGTGATGATGAGGTCTGCACCAGGGTGGGGACAGTGTCAGAATAGAGGACACCCATAACAGAAATGTTCTAAAGGAAACTGTTTGGATGTGAATTGGGGCATCTTTCACAGCTATGGCTAGGGAGTGAAGTCTTAATAAGAGATAGAAGAGATGGCAATAGATAAAAGATAATTTCAGTTAGGTGAAATTGAACAGTTTTTGTATGGACAAGATTAATGCAACTAGGTAAAAAGGGAAGTTATTAACGGAGGGAGAGGGGAATCTTTGCATCCTATATCATATTTTTAAGGGTCTGCTCTCCAAGACAACTATCAGAAAGCTATTCTTCATTAGGTAAGTGGTCAATTAATATGAACCATCCTCAAAAACCCTGCAAGCTCTCCACAAACACACACACACACAAAAATGCTCTAAATCATTAATAAGAGAAATGCAAATCAATACAACTCTAGGGTTTCATCTCAAACCAGCAAAATGGCAGATATAACAAAAGATGGGTATGGTTCATATATTGGAAATTTTCTGGAAAGATAGACACAGATACACCATTGGTAGAAGCAGTGAACTGGCCCAACAATTCAGGAAAGCAATTTGCAATTATGTTAAGCAAGTAACTAAAATTTCTCTATGCAAGTTAGAGGAATATATATAGGCCATGGGGAAAGTTTAGAGTACTACCATTGAAAACATGTAATAGATTTTTCGGCATAACAATCTTAAAGTGGTCAGAAAGAAAATTAAGTTTTAAAACTGATCATTTTGAAATTGATATGCATATAGAAAACATCTTGTAAATTCAATTTGCTAACAGAATAATATACAATGCTAGTATTTCAACTTTAATTCAATAAGCATTTATTAAGCAACTACTATGTGCTAGGCACTTTGTAGAGGCTGAACTACAAAGACAAAAAGGAAATAATCCCTGCCCTCAAGGAGCTTACATTCTACCAGAGGAAACAACATGTACAAATAAGCAAATACCAAATTATACAAAAATATATACAAAGTAATCTGTGATGGAAGCATTCACAAGGGAATTAGAAAACACCACTTGTAAAGGGTGGCCCTTGAGCAGAGGCTTAACAGGAAATACAGACTCTAAATGTGGAAGTAAAAAGAAAGAGCATTTGCTGGCATCTTCCTTGAAAAGGCACAGAGTCGAAGAGCAAGGAATGCCATTTCCAAGAAGCACAGAGTAGGCTAGTTTTGCTGGAATGTTGATTGTATGAACGCAAGTAATATGAAATCAGTCTGGAAAGACAGTTTGGAACCAGACTAAGAAGCGCTTTAAATACCAAACAGAAAATTTAGTATTTTTATGCTAAAGGAAATAGGGAGCCATTGAACCTTCCAAGGACAGGAATAATAATGTTAGACTGGCTACAAGTCCAAAAAGGCAAGTTTCTACATTTTAGATCATTTTTATATTAGGCACTTTGGAATTTCAACAGAATATAAAAGATGGAAAAGTGAGTTAAGGGAACTCTTGCACAATCAATGTAACCTCATACAAAAACAGATGCATAACATCATTGTCATATCCCATATGTATCCATAGGGAAAAGTTATGAACTCCACTTGTGGATCAGGAGGGAAGTATATTGGTTCAATGACTTGCTGGAATATAACTGAAATCTCAAAGACTGCAGATTTCCTTATTGTTCTTCCTAAGAACTACAAAATGGGAAGAAGTTATATGAATTGTTCATTGTTTGCTACTATATTGGAAGAAAGCAAAATTTTTTTTAACATAAATGTTTACATCATGGGGTTAAGTAAATCCAGATTATAAGAAAAAATTTCCTGACATTAAATATTTTTTTAAAAAATGAATCAAGAAATTCACACAGGAAAAAAATCAAGTGGATTAAGGCATATTGGTGATTGTAACTCTCACTTGAAATAACCAAACTGAATTTTTAAAGATAGAATCATAATGACAGGCATTATAATTGTAATTGTCAACTCAGACATTACAGATGAATGAGAGAAGCCAAATTGAAGAGGGCTAAGAGTGCTGGATAACATTTGGTAAGTTGTCCAGTATATATTCAATAATCAAGTGCAAGATTCCCTTTAAAAAGATCAAATTCTCCCAGTTAATCATAGAACACTATAATTTTCAAAGAACCCCAAAGAGCAGTAGAAAGCATGGTGGATATATCTAAACTACCAAACAGTACCACTTTAAAATAAGTAGCATGTTTTATGACATGACAAAGAACATATCACCAGAAAAAAGGATACAGAGATAAAAAAAAAAAAGATGGACCACCTGAGTTTTGCTCAGGCAACCATAAAATATTATAAAACCTAGAGAAAGGCCTCCAGTATGTTGGACATATGTTCTGTTGATTTTATGGAAAAACAAAAATCAGAAAAGATAATGTATGGATGGCCTAATGATCTATATTGATAGAGGGAGCATCCGCATTAATAAGACTGGAATACATCCAAAAGAGTCAAGACAAATTCTTATTTAAATTGTTCTATGCAGATATATTTTAAAACATAAGAAATTCCTACTTTAGGGATGATTTAGATTTGACCTAACTGGAAATAATGAACTAGCTGATCTCATAAAATCACTTACAGTCCTAAATGTCTAAATTTTATTGTCATCATTGAAAGTTATTCAAGTATTAAATAAATCAAGGATTATTTATGAAACTACAAAAGACTAACTTTCTAGCTCAAATAAGTAAGTTCATATATTGAGAATTTAATTACTCAGGGTGAATTTTTAAAATCCTTTAGTATGGAAAGATAGGAGGAAAGAGGGAGAAAGAGATGATTGAAATCCAATGTATCTTTTTTTTTTTCTTTTTTTTTGCTGAGGCAATTGGAGTCAAGTTACTTCTCAGGGTCACACAGGAACTGTTAAGTGCCTGAGTCCAGATTTGAACTTGGGTCCTCCTGACTTCAGGGCTAGTGCTCTATCCACTGTGCATCTAGCTGTCTCACAATGTATCTAAGCATTCTCTCTAGAAATTTATAGACTCATTTTGGGGGTGGGGGTGGGGAGAGAAATAGATTAAGAAACTCCTTCTAAAAGGTCCCCATTATATCTCAGATTTCCCAAACAACTTATTTAATTTTGTTTGCTTCAAAATAAAACCTTAAACAGTATTCTGTCTGTAGGCAACTAAAATTTTCCTGACCTACGGCCAACTTTCTCCAAAAGTGAGCTTGAATTGTAGCTGTCTACAGCATTCTCTGACTAAATAATTAGTTCTAAATTTATGTATATCATCTCTTTTAGAGAATTAAGTACAGTACAAAGCAAACTAAGGGCAACACAACTTGTCAACTGCTAAGACTTATAAACAGTTTTTAAAAAATAAAACAATTTTTTAAATTATGTTATGAAATGTTAAATTGAATTTAAAACCAAAAAACACCCCAATTCATATTTAGGTCACTTTAAAATTTTATTTCCAACTACTGTGATAAACAAAGAAAATACCAATGTAATTTTGCATGTAAAGTGGCAATCTTCTTTAGTAAACAAGGTCAGAAATACTGTATTCTGTCCTTTAGATGTTTTTCATTTTTCATTTTCCCTATATGACAAAATGTCAAAATCAACTCTTATTTAGTATTGTAGATTTATGATTCCTCAATATCTAGTACTAAAAATATTTCTTACCACTGTTGTTGACTTGTATTAATCTCTACATTTTATAACCACTAAAAACTATTGTACTGTGCCTGGAGACTAGAGATGGATAAGGGATAACACCAATCCATGGTAACTTTTATTTTTCTTATACTGTACAGAAATACTAGTAACTTCAGCATTTTTGTACAATGCTATAAACAAATATTTAAGAGAAAAAATAAAAGCATGTACTCCCCCTATGTATAAACCGTTTCTAGGGGTAAAAAAGATAAACACCATTACAAATGCAAACTGAATCAAACATCTGGTTTATTGATAGTTCAAAATGAATACAAAAGATGCCTCCTTTGCATGTTGTGTTTTCTCCTTAAAAGGTTTCTGTCAGGTAGATTAAAAGCTAAGAATGTCTTTCAGTTTTTATACTGTACCTTTGACAAAAGGTATAATAATATATAAGCCACCAACATCAGATAACATATGGTCCCACAGTCATTTTTAGACACATAGTTTATCAAAAAAAATTAGATCTTGCATTGATCTGCTGAAATAGAGGCTTAAAAATGTTTTAAGCCATTAAGAGCATTTTATGACATAGTCAATATTTTTTATAATTTGTATGAATATCTTGGGCAATTAAGAAAAGGCAAATCCCAAAATGTAGCCCTCTATGCTATGTGGAATGTGCTTCCTCAAGGCAGGACACAAAAAGATGACCAGAAAAGTAAAAACAAGAGATTTAAAGCTATTGATGAAGTTGTCATAATATTTTCATATCAGTGAAAAATACTGAGAAAAGGAGTAACAGTTTATCAAGATTAAAACTTGTGCAGATGATACCTAAAAGATGTTTACTTTTCTAAAAAATAAAGTTGACTGCAGAAAGTTGCTCATTGAGATATTTTTTTCATGGTACTTTTTCTTTTATTGGGACCATAGACTGATCAGACGATACATAGCCCACACTTTTGGACAGTTATAATAAAAAAGATTTATTATCATTGTTGAAATAAATGCACCATCCCACAGTTAAGAGGCTTAAATAAGCCACAAGCATCTTCCAGGTTGTACCCATGGCAAAATATTGCTAGACCTCCACTGGCAAATTACATAATGTACTCATACTGGGCAAAGAAACTAAACTTTCTTCAACAACACTTCTGCACTGTGTTTCTGGTTTACTGTACAGTTCCATCATAACAGGAAAAAGTTTGCAAATGTGTGCAAATAGTGTAGTCGGTTCAGACTTGTTTAGTCATCATCATCTTCTTCTTCTTCTTCTTCTTCAAAACTATCTTCAAAGCCCTCGCTATCCTCCTGGTCTTCATCTCCTTCTATTGTTGTGTCCCACTGTGGATGATTTTCTGGCACTGGTTTAGCTTCATGAACTTCCAACTGTAAAAGAAAGTTTTGAGTGTTAAAATTACAATCTTTATTAATAACAATAATAGCTGATGCTTAGAAACAGTATTTTATAGCTTACAAAGCACTTGATATATTATTTCATTTATTCCTTACATACAGAAAATAGAAAATCAGGAGATTAAGGTAAACATCTTAGCTCTAACATATACCAGAAATATATCTATAAGATGTCATTTATCCAAAGAGCATTCAGCTTTGAATTTTTGATTTTCCTTTGTATTTCAACCATAGTCTAAAGTTGGATATGTATCAAAAGGTTGAAGAAGACTTTGGATGCCCATTCCTCAGGACATACACAATGGCTATTTTTTCAGTATTTTTTGAATACATTTTTATAAAAACTGTTTTCTATGCCTGTGGCATACAAATGGGAGGTGAAGTAAGAAGATCTTTACTGCCTCACCTCTCTTTGCCCTTGAATCTCAACAAGTTCTGTGCCTTCTGAGTCATCACTTGTATTGTAAATTAGAATGACTTCTGCAGCAAATAGAAAGCTCTAGCAATAGCATGATTCTTAGTGGGCATGTGCTTCAGATAAGTGGACTGCTGTGTTCCTCATTAGAGAAAACAAACTGTAGAATCTTAAAGTCCTAAGATGAGATGATCAAAAATAGTTCATGTTGGAGATCGGTAAACAAAAGTCTTAAGTTTTTCCCATTGGAAAAAACTGAAACACCATTATTGAGGTGAGGAAGTGGTGAAGAGCAAAGAATGTATTTTTCTAAAAGTATGATTAATCTGAGGCACCTCAAGAGGTCCTTGAGTCCCACCTCCTCTTCCAGCAGGTATTCCTTCTACAACATTCTCCTCAGGTAACCATCAAATCTCTATGTGAACAATTCCAGCAACAGGGAAATATTTTATATCCCACTCCAATTTTGAACTTAGAAAAATGTTTTAGAGTGAAACCAAATTTACTCCTTGTAATTTTAACATATTGGTACTAGCTCTGCTCTTCGGAGCAGAATTAGACTAAATATTCTTTCACGTGATAGTCCTCCAAATACTTGAAAACAGCTAGGAAACTGTCATCTTCAAACCTAATTCCATTCCCACCCTCTTTCTTCTCTAAAATAAGCATCCCCAATTCTTTTAAGATCTTTGATGTGGGCTTTGATAGCTTTCATTTTATTCTGGTTTCTTTCCTCTGGACAACCCAATTTGTCACTACTGTTTTGCCAGTCTGACACTGAGAACTGAACATAATACACCTGGTGTAGTCAGATAAGTACTATTTTTCTTTGACATATTGGGCCAGATAATTGTGGCAAAGTACAATAAAACATAACTCGTATTCTAGTCACTATACTTCAGTTAATACAACCTAACGTTTTCATTAAATTTTCTCAAAAAATCCTTCATACTTGCTTTGTCAATTCAAGCTTCTAAACTGTTTCAAATCTTAAAATTAAAACTTCCAGAGAGGTATTTTATTCTTAAAAACACACCAGCTCATAAAATAATTTTGCACATAAAAGACATTTGATGAACCCTTCCCTACTCCATTACTTAACTTCAACGAACTCTAAAGGTAGCTTAATCAAATAAGTATTCAAATCAAGAAAAAGGAAATGTATTTACTGAATGGTTTTTGATTTTTACCTTCAATGGTTTAATCTGGTCCAAACCCATATAGGAATCTGATCTTAGATACACTGTATACTGGTAATTTCCAGGTTTTCCTGGAGCAGGGAACTTTAGTTCTACCTGAAAGATAAAAGATAACTTTGTGAACTTCAGAGCAAAGATCCTTGACTCTACAAGTCTTAAATCAAGCCTAAAAGCTGATGGTTCTCTAATGTTACAAGGTTTACAAAATAAAATACTTAAATTTATGATCATATCTAAACTTCATAACAACATTGTAAAGTAGGTATTATTAAAACCAATTTTACAGTTGAGGAAACAGGCCCAGAGACTTGCTCATTGACATACAGCCAAATAAGCAATGAAGACAGAATGTGAAGATATCTTTCCTGATTAAATTCAATGCTCCCTTTCATTGTCAGTCAATATGCTATTAATACATAAACCAAAAAGAAACCATCCCTAGGAAGCAGAGACCACTCATTTGTATTCCAGTGATTTTTAACATGACAGAAAAAATTTTCTACAAGGGATCCAAATTGTATGTTGGCATTTTCAAAATATCTTTCTAAATTTAAGAAGAATTCTGAAAGATCTGTAAAAATTATTTGGTATCATGTATGTTGGATTTATAGAAATAACAATAATGTATGGAAGTTAAATCATAATATTGGCTGAATTACTCTTTTATCACTTTTAAGCAGCTTGTGGATAAGATTAGTTAGGGAATTTTTTGGCAATCAATAGCTATTTTACCCAGATAATGGATACATTCATGTACAATGTAACTTTTTATTCTATAAACAATTTACAAATACATGAAGAAAGAAAGTCATAAGCTATAAAGATAGAAGAATTAATGAAGAAGTGTCAGAGAAAAGAACCAATGACTCCCTAACCCATGATCTTGGTTTAGGTGAAGCTCTGCCTTTTAGTTTGAAACCAAAATGATCTTCTGCTATATAAACTATTCACTATATATCATTATGGCTATGAAGAGACAGTTTTGTCATGATACCAGAGTAGCTTCTCATGACTTCCAAAGATCTTAGGGTTGTACCAGGATTTAAATATATGGTAAAAAGGTAAAATTTTCTTTAGATGCTCCTTCTGTCCAAGTTTATGAATTGTGCTATTTCAAAATAGAATTTGAGGATATGCTCTTTTAAATAAGTTGTTTAAGATAGCTCTAGTATAAAAAAAAAAGTGTTAGCAAACTCAAGAAATAAAGGAAAACAGATAATTTAAAAAATAAGGGGAAAAGGTAATGTTGAGTTATCACATTAAAGTAAGGAAGAATAAGAAACTAATGAAAATAGGATTAAAATGGAAATTAATCAACATAATACCTGGGCCTTGAAAATCTCTCATTCTCAGAATGATCTAAGCTGCCTGCAAGCCTGCAAATAAGCCACTGTTTCCAAAACCAGTTGAACCCAATATAATCACAATGAAAAAGATGCTGTGGGTGTTTTTAAAGTCTCATTCTTTGTGATGATGTGCCAACACACCCTTAATTTGGACTTTTACACTACTCTTTATCAAAGGAGTCTGAGAGTTTCTGTGAACAAGCAGGCAGTCTTGGCAAAGCAAAGAAGATGGCACTAGTATGGCCTTATTTTTTTATAAAAGACAATGACATTTTGAAAGTTCTTAGAGAGGGGAATATTAGAAAAACAGACCAATTTTAAAAAGTCATCTCTCTGGCAGCAGATAATCGCTGATATGAGAAGCAATGATACAATACAGTTGGCAAACAAATTCCATGAAGATATCGAGAATGAGAAAACTAATGACAAATGTAAGCAGAAGTACCTTTTTTTTACAGCCATCCTTTTTAATTAGTAAGGTTCTTAATAATAAAATAATAGTATACCAGTGTTTGTATCTGTAAGATGCAAATAAGATTTGTTATTCATTATTTCTAATCATTTCAAGTTTCCTGGAGGTACAATGGAAAGAGTAATGTCTTTCTTTACTTGTTTGGGCATCAAATATCACAGCATATTAAAGCACTAAGAAGACCCTTAAAAAATGCCTTCAAATTATGGTATAAATGGAGGGAAAGGGAAAGGTATCAATGAGGGTACTATACCAAAATAAAGATAAAAAAGCCTCTCCCATCATTTATGTAAAGCAGTATCTGGACAACCATGACACACTTATTAAAACTCTCAAATAAAAAATGATTAAAAGTAATTGGGATATTAGAGCCAGCTAAGTTCTTAAACTGCGGTTTGTGGCTCCAATGGGATTTCATAACTAAATATAAAAGTCATGAAATTATGATTTATTATCAGGAAATGTTTGGTTTGTATACCTATTTTATTTACTTATATACGCAGGGTCACATAAAAATTTCCCAGGTAAAAAGGGGTCATAAGTGGAAATTTTTTTTTAACAAAATCTGCCCTAGAGTACAGCACCTCCCTGTTACTCTATACTCAAATAGGCCAAATTGTATTTGGTTTTAATATGTTTTCATATGTTCATGCACTCTCCTCCATTAGAATGTAAATTTCTTGAGAGGTAAGACTTTCATTGGCCATTGTATCTTTAGCTCTACCTCAGTACTTAACACGTAATAAGTACTTAAATGTTTGTTGATTATCTGATTGATAATACACATGAACCTTCTTAAAGAGAAAAAAAAGTGGGATAGATTTGTTTAGAAGAATTTAATTAGAAAGAATCTTAATTAGAAGAGAGATTTGAGGCAGAAAATGGACAGAAAAATGTCTTTGCTGTACAATGTAAAAATCTAGCAGGTAGAAAATTAGTTTCCTTGTCTCTTTTTTAAAAGGGAGGGAGGAGGGGAATTAAGGAGAGAATTTGTTCTAAATGATTTGTAAGGTCCCTTCTAGTCCTGACTTATGGTCATGGGCAATGAGAGTCCAATATGTCATTTCTATGTCTAAGCAGATCTACTTCATGGGGAATATAGGTTACTAGATGACACAGGAATAGAGTGCTGGGTATTGGGAGTCTAGATCTGAGTTCAAATTCAGCCTTAGACACTTACTTAGCTGTGTAACCTATTTGACTCAGTTTCCTCGCCTATAAAATGGGGATAGTAATAACACCTACCTCACTGTTCTAAGGACCAAATGAAATAATTATAAAGTGTTTCCAGTGTCTAGTACATAGTGAGTGCTATATACATGTTAGCTATTATCATCATTATAATCAGAACAGATAAAAAATAGGAAACTATGTTGCTGTATACATGTATGTGCACACACATATACCCACCCCTCAAAATTGAAGTTCAAATTGGTATTTATAAAAGCAAGATATAGCCAATGAACTATATATATTTTGAGCATTAAACAAAACAGCAATAAAATATTTTAAGTAGCTTGCCACTCGGTTAAGAGATGAGAGAAAATGATTTTTCAAGGAAAAATTAACAATACAGAAGTAACAAAAGTAGCCCCAGGCTTTACTCCTCTTTTCTAGTCCTCTACACAAAGGAAACTAAGAACATCTCTCCTAGGCAGTATGGCATATAACATATAAGGAGAAGAATTGTAAAGCCAGTGGAAAGCAATTATATCCCTAAATAACCAAAAACAAATTTTTTTTGCCACAATTGTTGATTAATCTAGATAAACCTATCATTTGAAACATAACAAGGTGGTTGCAAAAGTATTTCTTGTTTATTCTTTCAGATTCCGTGCTTAAATAATTCAAATTTTTAAATAGAATGCTTAAATATTTAGCAACAGATTAGTAGGGGGGAAAAAAGCCCTGCAAAATTTGTAGGCAATATAATTCCTGAAAAGAAGAACTATGTAAAGTTATATTTTTCTCCATATTAAAATACTCCAATTGCAAAAAATGTTCAAAAGCAAATATTAAAAAGATAATCTACTCCTAATCTACCATAGGCAAATCCTAACTGAAAGCAAAAGATTTCTGCTTCTATTGAAAAACCAAAAGATATTCTGGAAGAAAAATGATCTGGTAGAATGTAGAAGGAAAATAAATATAAAATTTTAAGATCAAAAACAAAAAGAACAGTGCTAGTATATGCATACATATCATCAATGCTGAAATGATATTATATAATTAATTACCTCTTCCATATCTTTTAATGTGCACACATGGTATGGCATAGATATCAATGTTTGTTCCTTCCTATCTGCAATATAAAGCCACCACCACTCCTGTTTTTCCTGTGGAGGGGAAGAAGAAAAAGACCTATAAATCATTAGGAAAAAAATAATAATTTTATATTAAAAAAAGATATATCAGAAAGAGACAACAGCATTTTTAAAAAAAGCATCAATAAAAATTTTAAAACCAATTTAACTGGGTAAATTTAGGAGGACTGTCCTAATTAAAAATACTTGTAATCAGATGATTTAACAAATACTATAAAAGAAAAAAGTAGAGACAATAGGGTTCTTTTATCTGAAAAGCTCACCTATCAGAACCAAGAACCAAAAAATAAATCAAAAGGAGCAATATATAATCAACTTGAAAAGTATGCTTTTATTATGTACAAGTCATTATGCTAAGCAAGCACAGGGGAGACAAAGAAAGGTAAATTCAATACCTGCTCTCACACTTTAATAGGAAAGACAATACCTGAATTACTGGATATACAAGATATGATTATGTACAAAGTAGATAAAAAATAATTTCAGAGGGAAAGGCACTACAAGCTGTTGGGAAAGAAAAGGAGGAGGAGATTGGTAATATATAGTGAGGAACAGAGAAATGCTACACAGAAATTATAAAACCAAAGAGGTGGTCAGAGGATTGAGCAAGAAAAGTTGCTCCATAGATCTTCAGAGTTGGAAGGGAGTTCGGTGGTGCTACAACCCACCTGGTTTAAAGTCCAAGCTGAGGGAGAAACCAGTTTGAGATGAGGAGGATAAGGAAAGTTTCAAGAAGGTAGTGGAACCAGAGTATTTTTTTAAAGGTGGAGTAGAGGGGTGACAGAAATCTATCACAGGAAGAAGTGTCATCATTAGCAAAAGCACCCAGAAGACTGGAGAAAGCAGGATGAAGAACCACATGAGCTCCAACATCCCTAGGAAGGTCTGCTCTCTGCCAACGTTCTTGCTCTCATTCTACACAGTAATCTAACTAGCTTTTAACATCCTGGGTTTTTTAACCCCTATACAGAAAAAAAAAAAAGGAAGATGCTACAGGAAGGTACAAAGATGGCAATAAGAAATGCCATGTGAAAACAGGGCAAGATAAGTAGACACAAGAGCTGGAAAAGTACTGTCATAAAGTATCATTTAGAATAATGGTAAACAAGTAAATAAAGCTCAACAGATTCTAAGAATCAATAGGTTATAAAAAAGCTCAGTAACTGGTGTTCCTAATGAACTTTTCAAGAAAAGATTAAAAGTTCAAGAATCCTCTCTTTTAATAAAGTAAACAAAATAAAAGCTTTTTCACTAAAATGATTTAAGATATTTTCTTTTCTTTTCTTCTTCTTTTTTTGGTCTTCTGTTTAATGGTAATCTTCAGCTATACAGAATGATCCTAAGTCCCTGGAATGTTCTCCCATTCCCATCACCTCTATTTGTTTAACTTCTTTCTATCCTTCAAAGCCTAGCAAAATTATTACCTTTCAGTAGGTATTTTTATCCCTTCCCCCAAATGGAAGCACATGTTCTCTCAATTACAGTGAAATGTAAACCACCACTCCATATTTTTTGCAGCAAGGACTGCATTATCAATATATTCCAATTATATTATGTAAGTACTAACAACTGCTTAAAACTGGAGTCTTTTCAAAACAACTAATTTCAAAAGAAAAACCATGCTAAGATACTTCCATTTTGATGCATTTTATATCAAAATTCTATATGATTAAGATATACAACATAAATTAAGGTAATTATTTTTCTAATATTAAAGTATATCATACTTATGATTATATAAAACTGAAGATCACCAAGAAAAAAGTACTTGAGTTCTCTTATGTATAGAACTCTTAGGTAACCCTAAATTAGCAAATTTTTTATGTATTACACTTCAATTGAAAAAGCAAAAACATAAAATTCATTTAACATGTTAATTTTGTACAGTGAAGACTAAGATTCATCACTTCTAGAGAATGAACTAAAGAGACATGTTTCAAGACATAGATTCCATCTCCCCTTTAAAGATTTAAGAAATTTGCTCCCTATGACAACCTCAGCAAGACTTACTTCTCAGAACAACTTCATTTAAAGGAATTTTGTTCAAGAAGGAGGCATTAATGGAAGTCAATGCTTTCATGAATACCTAGAGATAGTCTATAGCTAAATAAATATTTAAATTTTAAAATGTTTTAAAATTTTAATTTAAAAATTTTAAATGTCTAAATTCTGGCTACATGACACTTTTTCTTTCTTTTTTAAAATTATTATACCTTTTTATTTACAAAACATATTCACGAGTAATTTTTCAACACTGACCCTTGCAAAACCTTCTGTCCCAACTTTTTCCCTCCTTCCCCCCATCCTCTCCCCAGATGGCAGGTAGTCCAATACATGCTAAATATGTTAAAGTACATGTTAAATCCAATATATGTATACATATTTATAAAGTTATATTGCTGAACAAGAAAAATCAGATCTAGAAAGAAAGAAAAAACCTGAGAAGTAAGCAAAAATGCAAGCAAACAATAACAGAAAGAGTGGAAATGCTATGTTGTGGTCCACACTCATTTCCCATAGTTCTCTCTCTGGGTGTGGCTGACTCTCTTCATTACTGAACAATTGGAACTGGTTTGAATCTACATGTAACTTTCAAGATTCATATAGGAAAAACTATGAAGATTTTAGTCTCTAAATTTCCCACACCCCTCAATATTAATTTCACCTGGGAAATGACTACTCTAATATTTTGGCCAAAGTGCTAAAGGCATGTAAAGAATGAATCTGAATTCTGCAAGTCAAAAGTTAAAAAAAAGGAAATATGTGAGAAATCCTAGAGAAATATGTCCCCATCAAGCTTCATTTATTAGATTTAAGGTACTAGGCTCATGAATTTAACAACAATAACAACAAAAGTTCCTTCATATACCTTACAAAATTTTTCTTATTGAATTTAGAAACATACTATAAAATAAAATTCAAGAAAAAGCATTCACAGGTTAACAGTCTTAAAGGGGAACCATCCTATTGTAATCAAGCACCTTACTCCAGAGAGGAATTGTTACATGAAAGATAAAAGATGTCACTTATGAAATCCTAAATGACCCTCTTTTTAAGACAATCACTATGCTCCCTACATCAGAACTTATCAGGACAACACTCATTAGCATAAGGCACAGAAAGCATATAAACTGCAAAATACTGAAGAAAATGAAAAATATCTAATAATCTTGAAAAAGACTACCATCTGCATACAACTTACCTCAGGAAAGTAAAGACTGTAAACAGGGTGCGTTATCTTTGATTTGGTTTCCAGCAGAGCTCTCTCCTTCCGTTGTATACTTTGTTGTAATTCTTGCCACTCCTATTGAAGAATGATTCAAATAAATGACAAATCATTTTATTTTTAAATCAGGCAATGAGGTTAATATAATACATACTCAATATTCTATTACCTACATAATTAATACTTTGCCTCTTCCTATGAATTAAGTAGTCCTCAAACTTTTTAAATAGGGGGCCAGTTCACTGTCCCTCAGACTGTGGGAGAGCCAGACTATAGTAAAAACAAAAACTCACACTGTCTCCATCCCTCAGCCCATTTGCTATAACACAGCAGCAGCATAAACTTCCTCAGCCCCCGCACCTGGAGGGCCATAGTTTGAGAACCCCTGAATTAAAGCAACAACAACATTTGCAAATCCTAGGGAAAAGAATGTTTTTTTGTTTTCTCATTTAATTTGTGCTATTAATTGTAGTTTCATGTTAGTACACAGTAGATACTGTGTATAATTATAGTCCTTTTTTCTATCTTCTCCTTATATTCCTCAATAATCTTTTCTTTCAAAGTGTATATAAACAGATACTCATCATCATTTTTATTACTATCCTCTCCCAATTACCCAGTCACTTATCCAATTTAAAAGATTTTAACATATATTTATTCATTTTGCTTTCTCTCATTTTTTACTTTCAGCTTACTAACTTCAACATTCATACAGACAAACCTCTCTATTTCCTCACCACAACAATCTTCAACCTCAACAATCACCCTTCTTCACTCATGGCAGTCTCACACAAGGCATGCTTATAACATGTTCCATGGAATTGTACTAGTTTCAATTTTTCACATGTTCAAATTCCACTCACCAACCCTTATTTTTACTTGTATTCCTCCATCACATTACACTTGCCCTTTTTACTCTCGATAGACCTTGACTGTCCCTTGACTTATTCCTAATTTTCCAGTCACCTCCCTTGTTAGGACTCAATTTGTCTCCATACACAGTTCTGACTTCTCACTGCTACTGTTACATTGTTGTAGTTACTAGCCAAGAACCCTCACTCAATCCCATCTCCAACCTTCCAACATCCCCAACCTGCTAATTCCCAACTTTGGAAACTTCTATTAGCCAATTTCTCTGCAACTGCATTATAACTACTGAACACTCCTGGACAAAGTTGCAAAAATCAAGCTGATTTCAACCACTATATATTTATAATTAATATATTGGACTATTCTGCTGGGCTTTCATTATTACTTAGGTATTTAGAAGAATAGAAAAATTTCTATATTATCTATAGTGCCAGTGCTAAATCATTTCTCTTTAAAGTCCTTGATCACCTTTCATCCCTACTTTACTAAGAAGATTGAATGCATTCCAGAGACTCCTACTATCATCCTTTTTCCTCTTAATTCTCAAAAGAGATATCCTTATAATTCAATGCCAAGGATAATGATGTGCTGGGATCCCATCCCCTTTTTCTGCCAAGATTTTAATTCTCTTCTCTCTCTTCTCTCTCTTTTTTTTGCTCTTACTTTCTGCTGGGGGAAAAAAAAAAGCAACTTTTTTTTTTTTTTTAAATTCTCTTCTCAAACCCTTTCACTCATACATCTGCAATCTTTCTCTCTGCACTGCCTCTTTTTCATAAGCCACAAACATGCTTGGATCTGGCCAATCTTAAAAAAATCTTTCTCTGAGTCTTTTATCTCATATTAGTTACCCTCCAGCAAAAAAGGCAAAGTAGACTATCTTAGGTCTAAGAACTCTTTTTTTTTTTTTTTTTTGTAAACACTGAAGATAAATAAGGGGTTAAGTAGTAAAGAATAGGATCTATTCACAGATTGTGGCCAATTTGCTTTGTGACCTTGACCTTTAAAATTCCTTATTATAAAATAAAAATCCAAATAATAGAATATTTTAAAAATATATATATATATTTAATTCTGAGAATGAGTAAGTGGAAGTATAGCTCATAAATTTAAAAAGCTCATAATACAAAAGACTTACTGCTTCATCATCTTTGTTTTGTTTTTCATCTTGTTCTCTGTCAGAGTCTCTGTCACTTCCATCATCTTTTTCACTTTGGGAGTCCCTATTTGTTTCTTCTTCCTCAGAATCACTACCTTTGTCAGATACATCATCATCATCTTCTTTTAAAGCAGCTTCCTAGAAAGAAAATACAGCCACAGAAAAACTTTATTATTACCAAGGAGCAAAAAGGCTCCAAAAGAAAAAAAAAGTTATAACCCAGCGAAGTAATATTAGCTTAACTATCCTAGGTAGAATGGAAATTCTTTCAAGTGGTTTAGTTTGTTTTTATTTTTGTATACCCAAAGCCAAGAGCAATGACATTTTATTGAAGTGATTTATGAAAATATAAGCTCACATAGAAAATTATTTAGGTGAAACAGTATTGTGTGAGAGGTTTAAGGAAAAAGCTTTCTAAAGAGTGCTTAAAATGAAATACTAACTTTTTATTTAAAGGTTCTATGATCTAATATGTTTCAAAATACTAAACATTGCTTTTGCATTGTTAGTTTTGGGTTATTTGAATTTTATATTCATTATTTCAAGGAATCACCATTTTATTAGTGTGGTTAATCATTGCTCCTACAAAGATGACTTTTATCACCCTGCAGTCAGATCCTCTGCACTTAAGTGAGGTGTCCCTGATGACATATATATAGATTCATCAATAAAGCCAAATTCAAAGCCTCTTCCCATTTGGCAGGACTTGCAAGAGTTTATATTTTTCTAAAATAAGATTTAAAACACAAGGTTGCCTCCATGCTGCAAAGAATATGATTCTATTGGACAATGTTTCTCATCCTGAAAAGATATTTTTTTGTTCTTGCACTTATTGTAAGGGGGACGGGAGAGGACAGATTTGGAAAGAAACAAAATGCACCAACAAAAACTTTCAAAATTATACTTTAAAAAAATTTCCCCTAGTTCCAAAAGCTCTCTCCCTTCTGCCTGTTTCCTATCTATTGAGAAGGCAAACAAAAGGTGAAGTCATGCAAAACATATTTTCATATTAGCCATGATAAAAAAAAAATATTAAAGCAATAAAATAAAATGAAAGAAAGTGTACTCTAATATGTAGTCAGAGTTTCTTAGTTCTTTCTTTAGAGGTTATTTCTATGATTCATTCTTTCACCCACTCATTTTTTAGGATCTGATTACTTAGTTTCTGGTTAATTCTTCCAAGGCCTTTGAATGTAATTTTACTGTATTATGATCCAAAAAAAAAGATGCATTAAATATTTCTGCATTTGTTTGTGAGGTTTTTATTCCCAATATATGGCTAATTTTTGAAAAGGTGACTGTTGGGAGAGTTCATCTAGAATGTACCTTTTCCTCTGCTATTTTAGCTCCACTCAACAATTCCCAAAATTTTAAGTACTGTACGGTAATGATAAAATGAATTTTGTGTGTGTGTGTGTGTGTGTGTGTGTATGTGTGTTTTAGTAACCTGTGACAAAATGCTAAGTCATCCCTCTCTTAGATGCAATCAATTTTGGCAAAAAAAAATTTTGGCTGACGAGAAGGAGAGGTACAAAATTACTTATATGCTTTTCAGCCAGTACTCTGGAATCTTTTCCCAATTTGCTTAATTAACAACAATATACAAGATAATCTGATTACACAGAAAATACTTACACTCCCAACAACACCATTTGCCTGCTTTTGCTTCTGCTGTTTCGACTGGGGCAATGGCACAGAGGCAGCTTTTTTTTTCAAAGGTTTCTTTTTTTTTGATTTAGCAGTTTTCTTAGGTCCTTTACTCTTCTGCTGCCATCCTTTAGTCTTATTTTTGTTGGTATCACCTTGCTATAACATACCAAAAAAGGTTAAGTGCAAAGAACAGCGCACTCAAAAAAACAATAATTATATCTACAATTAATTTAGCCTGCACATACACAACAGAGAACTGTGGTAATGTATTTCAAAAGCTAAATGAATAAAATTTTAGATTTAAAAGACTATAATAAAAGTTTTTTAAAACTCCCTAAAATCTACATGAATAAGTCAATCAGTTCCCCAATTAAAAGATTATTTCTTCAACCAATTAGCACAGATGTTATCATGAAAGCCAAAGTTCTTAATTAACTTGCCCCGTCTTCTGCCAGCTGCTCTTCTGCAGCACAGATAGACTGTTCCTTTTCAAATACTTCCTGAAAGGAAAAAAAAAAAAAAAAAAACACATTAGGCCAACTGATAAATTTACTATCAAATAACAAAGCATTCTCATAACAAAGCAGTATCAATATGAAAAGTGCATTTGGTTTTGGTTGGGTTTTTTAGAGAACCCCACAGATAAAACATTATCTAGCTACAAAAATACACCTACATGGTTTATAATCCATCATATCTACCTTAGAAGTTTTTAGACTAATTATGGATTTTACTGCTTTAATATCCTCTCCGATATAATTCAGCTAAGAATCTAAAGAGATCCTTAGGTTCCAGTGAAAATTATAGCAAAATTTCAGTACAACAATCAATATAGAAAATCTTTTTGAACTTATTTTTTTAATATCAACTTCAGTTTACTCAGATTTCCATTAAAAAAAAATTTTTATTCAGAAGCAAGGTAATTTAAAAAGACTGATTTTAAACTAATCATAAACAGACAGTTCTTACTTTAACTTAAGTGGACCATTCAGCAGACTTCTATGTAAAACAATTTTTACATACAAATATGCCTACTGATATTGTTAAAGGGAAAAAAGGAAGACAGGAAAGGGCCTGCATACCCAAGGAGGAAGAAGATTGGTACATGGTTCAAGAGCATGTGGGAGCCAGAAGAATGAGGGAGAGCCAGCCACATGAGCTTTGGACAGAACCAAGATGAAGAACATACAGGGGTAGATGAAGGCCTAAGATGGATAAAAGACAGATGATGGATGACACACAGGAACCAAAGACAATCAAGTAGTACTTGAATGTAGATGGACAGAAGACAGATATGTGGGGGCCAGAAAGGATTCCTCTCTCTGCACAAGAGATCTCAAGTCAATTCCCTAATTAGCAGCAACAGCAATCTCTGTAAATTCATTGCTTCATTGTTCTGTTTTCACTAGGAGGGTGTGTGTGTGTGGGGGGGGGGGGGGGGGTGTGTGGGTGGGTGTGTGTGTGTATGTGGGTGTGTATGTTGGGGAAGGGCACAAAAGTGGGAAGACACAGAACAAGACAAAGAGCAGGAGGGGGGAAGAGGGAAAAGAGAAGGCACAATAAAGTTATAGATCTTAATGATAATGAATTTGTTTCCTTAAACTTTCTTTCTATCTGTACATGATCTACACTTGGCTACTGAAATACTCTTCCCCCTTGCTCCCTAAGCCCTATTTCTCTATAATAGTTTGCTTACCTCTCCCAATACATCTTCCCCATCTCTCTCATTTCCCCAACAACCTAGAAAACATGCCAAACTAAATTCTGATCAGGAAAACCAAGAAAAAGTCAAAGAAAGTTATATTTCTAGCTCAGGAAAACTTAAGAAGACAAGAGAAGACTATTGACCCTGGGGTGAAGGCTAGGCTGAGCATGGAAAAGCAATGCCACCAGAGGTAGAAGGAGCAATAGAAGGCTACAGGGGCAGCAGCTGCAGCAGTGGGAATGTACGAGAACACAAAGAGGGCTGAACACCTGGGCAGAAAGATATCACAGGGACCCCCACACTACACTGGGTACAGAACAAATGCCATATGGCACCTAAGCAGCCTATTATTTGAAGTTATTAGGGAGCAGGGACCTACCTGCATATGGAGCAAGGAAAAAGTTCTAGAACTTTAGCAGTATGGCTCTGAGTTCAAGAGCAGAGGAGGGACTTTTAGACCCACATTAGACCTAAGACCCACAGTGGAATAAATTAAGTCAGGAGCTCAAACCAAAGAGGAGTCAGCCATTCTAAATTTTGTAGAACTTTCCAGATAGCCAACTATGAGAGAATACAGTGGAACTGCACTCTACAGAAATTCAACAATATACAAAAGCCAACAGATTCAAACCAGATTAGGAATTTACAGAGTACAACCGGAAAATAATGAACAACTTTCTTATCAGATCACATGACTTGGAAAACACCAAAAGACTCCTTTCTACTGAAGCCATAGACATTAAAAAGAAAAAAAAAGTTCAGGCTAGAAATCCCACATAAATCCTCAGAGGTGAGCACAGCCCAATACAATATTTAGTCCAAGGCAAGCTGGAAAAACGAGTAAGCAACAACAACAAAGAGAATTCAACCATAAAAATTTTAACTATGGTAACAAGGAAGTTCAAGATACAAATATAGAAGATGACTTGAAAATATCTACAAACTATCCCTCAAAGAAAAATACAAATTGGACACAAGTTTAACAAGAATTTCTAGAAGAAACAAATTTAAAAGGAACAAAGAAAAAAAAATTTAATCATTTAGTGAGAGGATTCT